>NW_009740682.1:0-255 GCF_000703405.1 Apaloderma vittatum | reverse complement strand
CCTGCCGGCACCCACCAGTACCGGGCACCCCTCGGTGTGTGCCAGGGCGGGAGCAGACCCCGGGACAAGCTCCACTTTTTGGGACAAGGCAGGGGGCCTCTGCTGCCAGGACTTTAAAGAAAAAGCACACAAACGCACGAGAAAGAAAGGAATTGCATAATTAAAGAACCCTCACTCATTCACTGGAACCCAAGCCCTTCCACCTAGCGCAGAAACTGGAATCTTTACACAGCCCTTGCTATCAAACGCCCCCGA
>NW_009740681.1:0-255 GCF_000703405.1 Apaloderma vittatum | reverse complement strand
GCTTCCTTTGCCCCATCGAGTCCTTTGGATAGAAAAGAAGGATCTTTGCACAGAAGTGCTGAAAGCTTGCAGGCAGTGTGCCTTACACCCAGGACAAGAGGCAATCTGGCCCTGACGAGCTGGAAAGGAATTTCCCCAAATCCAGTAAAAGGCACTCATAAATAAAATATGAATTTCACCAATACCAGGTCGGGAACAGATTTCCTAATATAAAGGAGTTTTCAAATGTTGGTGATAAACTAAACCCATACTGAA
>NW_009740680.1:0-255 GCF_000703405.1 Apaloderma vittatum | reverse complement strand
CTCTGTCACAGTTGTCCAGACCTCAAGCAGCCACCAGGCACTGCTTGTAGAGCAGGACATGCTTTCCATGTTCTTGCCCTCTTCCAGCACAGCTAAGGCAAGGAGCAGTCCAAGAAAAAAAGTCACTGAGCATGTTCTGAAACTCTTCCATTTGCCTGACAAATGGTCACGGTGAGCCCAAAACCAGTGACAAAACCCGCAACTGCTTTGGTGTTGAGGAGAAGTGGTGGGATACGCCGCGGAGGGGCCATTAGC
>NW_009740679.1:0-255 GCF_000703405.1 Apaloderma vittatum | reverse complement strand
AGCATCCTGCTGCTAGCAACTGTGTTTGGTATGGTCTAATCCACAGACATGAAAGGTTGGTAACCTGCCTTATGATCATGATGACACCACCGTAACAGCATTTCAGGCAGGCCTATGTCGATGTGTCACACAGCATGTAACAGAGGCAGCCCTGAAGGTGATCTTCCCCTAGACTGACACTGCACAGGCCAAGCCGCTTCTCCGGAAGGAATACATCACCTGCCATTTTCTCTAAATTAAAAAAAAAAAAAAAGG
>NW_009740678.1:0-255 GCF_000703405.1 Apaloderma vittatum | reverse complement strand
ATACACAGAAATTCATAAGGTATCCGAAACCTTCTCTTAGCCTTCAAACAGTATTTATAGATTGTATTGTGAGTATTCATTTTATTAACTTGGTCATAAAGTATTCCAATATTCAATATGGAGACAAATGAACTAGAGCGTTAAAGTGGAACTGGAGTAGAAACAAAGTAGATGCAAGTCCTCAGTCGTGACACAGACAGGAGGTCACTGTCCTCATGGGAAGAAACTGAGTGGATTGGGGAGGAGATTTTTGTG
>NW_009740677.1:0-255 GCF_000703405.1 Apaloderma vittatum | reverse complement strand
TGGAGGGGCCAGAGGGGGGTTTCGTGCCCCGAGTTTGGTATTTGGAGGTTTTGGGGGGAACGGCGTCGGGAAAGAAGCGGTTGGATGTGGTGAATCCAAAAGACGCAGTTAACGGGTTCGAATAAAAAAATTACCCGTGAAAGCACAGGGAGGGGGTGACAGTTGTGTGTGTGTCCAGATGCTGGTTTTGTTGTTTTGGGGAGATCGGTCAGAAAGGTCTGTGTCTTGGAGGGCCGTCGGGATGGTCCGTATGCT
>NW_009740676.1:0-255 GCF_000703405.1 Apaloderma vittatum | reverse complement strand
GGTCCATACTGGTTTGTACTGGTTTATACTGACTTTATTGTTACTGGTTTATTCCGGTTCATACTGGTTTATAGTGGTTTTTACTGGTTTTTACTGGTTATTACTGGTTTTTTACTGTGTTTTTCTGTTTTTCTTTAATGTTCATGGGTTTTCTGGTCCGTACTGGTTCATACTGGTTTGTACTGGTCTATACTGACTTTATTCTTACTGGTTTATTCTGGTTTATAGTGGCTTTTACTGGTTTTTACTGGTTTT
>NW_009740675.1:0-255 GCF_000703405.1 Apaloderma vittatum | reverse complement strand
AAAAAAAATCACAGATTGTCAGATTTCACTGCATTCTTTGAGCTCCAGTGTAGGCAACCTGGCATCCTTGTCTTAGGCCAGTGAGCAGATAAATGCAGTTCCTGGAGTTGCAGCAACTCTGATACTGATATCGTGAGGATCAAGTTAGGGTGGCAGTTCAGTTCTCATGCTGTTGTACTGCTGTCCTCCAAAAAAGCATTGACGCTGTGTCTGTGCTACACTGCAGTAGATCTTGTAAATACGGTGCATGTAAGC
>NW_009740674.1:0-255 GCF_000703405.1 Apaloderma vittatum | reverse complement strand
AGGAGGAGAAGCATTGGTCAGACTATAATCTGCTGTTCTTACATGGTCACGCAGATGAAAGGAAAATGAAAGGAAAAGAAGCAAGAGAAACAAAGCAGGAAAAGAGATTAAAAAGAAATGCAGACATAAAAAGAAAATCTGAGGAATAAAGCTTTGCATAGTAAAATATATAAACTGATGCAAAATAAAATGTCATGGTGTTTTTTCCCTGGAAAAGCTGAGCACATTCTGAATTAGAAAGCTGCAACAGAAAAA
>NW_009740673.1:0-255 GCF_000703405.1 Apaloderma vittatum | reverse complement strand
AAGTCACACAGGAGTGACTGGTGGAGATGCAGAGAGCCTTGCCTGGCTTTGCCTGTGTGGTCCCACACAAGGGCTTTTCATGACCGCAGGGACTGCTTTTGTATGCACTCCTTATGTTTAGGGGACTGAGATACCCTGGCAGTGCTGTCCCCTCTTCAGGTGGTAATGTTGTTGCCAGGGTGGTGTAGGGCAGTTGTGATGCAAGACTGCCGTGCCTTCCCTCTGCTAAAGTGACAGTTTTTGTGTCTACTGCCC
>NW_009740672.1:0-255 GCF_000703405.1 Apaloderma vittatum | reverse complement strand
GTAGCTTATAAGCGACTGTGAAATTTGCTGATTTACACAGACGGCCGAAATGGGAAGGCAGAGTTTTGAAACACGATGGTTGTCTCTTCGTTTTAAGGTGTTTTATAATGGCAGTTTGAAAACTCTCCAACCCGTATGTTGAGTAATGTGGCTGTGATTATGAATGGCACAGTCATTTTATCTAAAATGACAAAAAAAGCGCCTAATGCTCATCCTTGAGAATCGACACATGAGGCTTTGGTCAGTCTGCCTCTA
>NW_009740671.1:0-255 GCF_000703405.1 Apaloderma vittatum | reverse complement strand
CCAGATTTCAGTGGTGAGGGGGCTGCAGGGGCAGCTTCCACTAGAAGCTGCTGGAAACTTCCCCTAGGTCTGTCCAAAGGCAGACCCACTGCTGGCCAGGGCTGAGCCTACCTGTGATGACAGGAACGCCTCTGTGAAAATACATTTAAGAAGTGGGGAACTGGAACCACACTGGAAGCATAACTTCACTCAAACAGCAGTATGCTTGAATGAGATCTGAAACCAAGTTACATGTTCAGCAAAATCAGTGCTGAA
>NW_009740670.1:0-255 GCF_000703405.1 Apaloderma vittatum | reverse complement strand
TCAAACCAGTTTCTCCAGAATCTTCTTTTCAGAAAAGGGCTCACTGATACTTCTAAATCAAAATGTATTACAGATTCATGACTCGGATCAAGTTTTAATGATGAAATGAAATAAAAATCAGAAGGTGCCATAGCAGTTCTTAGTGCATCTGCCCAAAGATTAAGTGAACAAAACCTCCATTTCGGCAACGACACCTGTACCTCCGGCTCTTGTGGCCAAATTTTGCTTCCTATTAGTCAACAGCTACAGGGTACG
>NW_009740669.1:0-255 GCF_000703405.1 Apaloderma vittatum | reverse complement strand
TTTTTTTTGATGTAGGCCCTGGAACTGTTAACGAACTGTTATATTATGGTGCAAGGCAACACTGTTTCAGCTCTTGGACCCTTTAGTGGGTTAAAAGAGGTAAGGAGAAGGCAGATGAGATATTTGCATAGCCTACTTCTGTTCCAGCTCGCAGGCAGAGGAGAGGCAAAATCTGGCAACCTCAGGAGTGCCTCACTGATTTTTCAGCTACATTTACAGGACTTAGCATCTTAGCTGCTGAATTTGGTTTAAACT
>NW_009740668.1:0-255 GCF_000703405.1 Apaloderma vittatum | reverse complement strand
TGAAGTTTTTCCTACATCTTACATGGGGCAAATTGTAACAAGCAATGCCAGCAGAGTATTCTGAATCAGCGTGCAAGAAGAACAGAGGCTCTTCCTGGAGGCGTGAAATTAGTCAGCTTTTGCAATTGGACTACCAATCTCTGCATGCGCCTGCCGGTGGTGCATGTCAGAACCTGCTGTCCTAACAGACATTTCTCCTTGAATCATTGAGGGGGGAAGGGAGGGGATATCAGGTCTCCCACACTCCATTTTTCC
>NW_009740667.1:0-255 GCF_000703405.1 Apaloderma vittatum | reverse complement strand
TCCCTTCTGAAAGCCAGTCAGCACCTGGGAGCGGGATCCTGTAGCACCCACTCCTGGAAGATGGCATGGAGAGGAATTACAGGAATTTGAGCAGGAATTTGAAGGTGCAGCTCCCGGTACTGGACACAACGTGATGTAATGAGCATAACGGTGGCTACGTCCTGGTTCTTTGTTTTGGCTGCACACCAGACATAAGGCTGAAACAGCTCATTCCTAAGTTTGCTTACCCCAGTTTTTGGCACTGGATTGATATTT
>NW_009740666.1:0-255 GCF_000703405.1 Apaloderma vittatum | reverse complement strand
TTGGTCATTTCCGTTGCCCACTGGCAGAATGAACATACTGGATTTGATGGTCCCATGATCTGACTTTATATGGCTACTTTCATGCTTCTGTGTTCTTAGGTGGTATGGAAGCACCAAGTATTGATGTCTGCTGAAAACAGAAGAGCCTGAATGGAACACAGAATTGTCACTGCTTCAGTATTACCCAGGTGTAAGCAATGCCCTCAGTTAAGCAAGTTACAGCTCACTGTCACAGGCAAGTTGTTTTACAAAAAA
>NW_009740665.1:0-255 GCF_000703405.1 Apaloderma vittatum | reverse complement strand
TCCTTTCCATTTGGCTTATGTCTTTCTTGGACACTAACATCCAGTACAGGTCTGATCAGAGCCCCATTTAATGTGCCTTACGGGCACCATTTTTGTCTATATATACCAGCCTGTTTGTCTTATTCACACTGGATGAGACTGTTGAACAATGTTCACTGGGTTACCCACTGTCATCTTTTCTTCAGAGCTGCTATCCAGCAGTTGATTAGTACTAGGTGTTAAGAATCTTTCATTTGTTTTGAGGACACCAGGTGA
>NW_009740664.1:0-255 GCF_000703405.1 Apaloderma vittatum | reverse complement strand
TGTCTCAGGCTCCGCAACAGACACCCCACCCGAGATGGGGTGACCCCCCCTCACACTTGGCTCTTCGCCAGCCGGGGCTCACCCCAGTCAACCAAAGGGGCTGTATTTATGGGGCTGCTTTGCTCTCCCCATCTTTGCTTCCATTTCCCTTGAAGAGAGTGGGTCCTGTTGCTCCATAAAGCCCATGCACACCCCTTGTGCAGCTCCGGTGAGGTGTCAGTTGAGTTAGCTCTGATCACACCAATCCTCCTCCAA
>NW_009740663.1:0-255 GCF_000703405.1 Apaloderma vittatum | reverse complement strand
ATGTGTTCAGTAGCCCTTCCAAATGAGCCTCCATTTGCATCGTGAAGATGCTCGGGGGGTGTAAATATTGTGGCAGGCTGCCACTAGCAATCCTTCCTGAAGTGTGGTTTTACTTAGAGACCTCTGCCTAGAGGAGCAGACTTTCTTCTCAGCCACAGCCTTAGTCCTGTGTTAAATGCAATGGGATGATCTGCAGCATGGCCCATGAACCAGCTTTTTGAGGAGCTGGAGACTGCATTTATTGCCTTACATTGC
>NW_009740662.1:0-255 GCF_000703405.1 Apaloderma vittatum | reverse complement strand
GAATTTTTAGACCCCATCCCGAGGTCCCATTAAGTTATATTTGCACATCTACCTCTAAAGAAAATAAACTATCCCTGGTGAATGGCTCATTTTCAAAATAAAGGAGATTGCACAAGAAAAACTGTTAAATTGCAGAGACCTCTCTGGAGCATGAAACATTGGGACTGGAGCACAAAATAGCTTTTAAGAGCCACAGGAGCTCACTCTTTACTAAAGGCTCAGCTCAAAGTTCTCCCGTCCATTTTATTCACTCAA
>NW_009740661.1:0-255 GCF_000703405.1 Apaloderma vittatum | reverse complement strand
CAAACCGAACCAAAACCATCAGAAATCGACCCAAAACGGGTCAAATCAGCACAAACCGACCCAAAACCTTCAGAAATCGACCCAAAACAGGTCAAATCGGCACAAAACGGGCGGAAATCGGCACAAAACGGGCTGAAATTGCCCCAAAATGGGCAGAAATCGCCCCAAATCAGGCAGAAATCGGGCAGAAACCACCAGGAATCGACCCAAAACCGGCAGAAATCGCCCCAGAACAGCTAAAATCAACCCAAAACG
>NW_009740660.1:0-255 GCF_000703405.1 Apaloderma vittatum | reverse complement strand
CTATTTTATTATCTTTTCTACTAACTGACAGGAAAATTTCTTTGTCGCCTCTTCCATCCTTGAAGCAGTATTCTTTTGAGAGACTGATTTACCACTGAAGGCAGTAAAAATTATTCTGCCCCCTTTATGGCAACAATAAGATTATCTTTTATGGAGAAATGCAGTAGCTCAGTTATTTCTACTTTTGTTGCTTCCAGATTGATCTAAACTGATGACCTTTCTTTTAGACTTTACCAGCTATTCACTTGAAGTGTG
>NW_009740659.1:0-255 GCF_000703405.1 Apaloderma vittatum | reverse complement strand
TGATTTTTTCTCATCATCTTATCTTGTGTTGTAGCTCTCTGAAATTGAAGGTGCGTTATACTACAGATCTCTGTACTTGTCTCATAGCGCTGTGGTAGTGTACAGCTTTCCTCTGCAGCTCAGACTTGTAACTTGGTGTCTTTTACTGAGCTGTGTAGAGTTATTACACAGGTTGGCAGAGCCAAGTAGTAGATCCAAATCACCTGGATGGAAGTTGACAGAAACAAAGGTGAAACAAAGGAAAAGAGGCAGCAG
>NW_009740658.1:0-255 GCF_000703405.1 Apaloderma vittatum | reverse complement strand
CTACCTCTCTCAGTCTGTGATTAAAAAGGGAATGGAAACTCAAAGGCACCAATGAATCACAGAACAGCTCTTTAAGCCAGTGGGTGACTACAATCAAGACTGTAATGGTATATAGTGCCTGAAAACCAATGTTTCTTCCATATCTTGTATCTCACCCTGCACATTGGGGATTAGTATTCCTTTTGCTCCTACCTTTGGGCATTTGAGCTCCCAAGGGATTCCTGCCATGACATCCACAGCATCTGCTCCACCCAC
>NW_009740657.1:0-255 GCF_000703405.1 Apaloderma vittatum | reverse complement strand
CAGCATGTGAGCAACTCCAGAGACACCCAAGCCAAAAAGGCTTATTTTAAGCTTGCTGGAAAAAGAACATTGTTTGGTGGGAATTAAAACTCCTCATTCTCAAAAAAGGGAAAACCAAAAAGTGCTTAATTCTGCCGACTCCTGCCATTGCATAAACATAGAGCCACGGCCCAGCTGTCGAGGGCAGCCAGGAATTTGTTATTGGCATCCAGCAGGGTGGGTGTCTTCCCCCTGGGCAGCTGTCATGGGACATGA
>NW_009740656.1:0-255 GCF_000703405.1 Apaloderma vittatum | reverse complement strand
TTTTTTTGCCGAACAATCTTCAGTCGAGTACAATGAAACCTGAAAGGAAAGAATGTCTGTCAGTGTAGATACTCAGCTGACCCAAGGAAGTGCTGTTCAGTGACACGATACCATCATTCTATGTTGTTGCCAACCCAACTGGCACATTAGAACTTGTAAAGGTTTTTGATGCTTTCAGACTCCAGAAGGCTATGACTTACTCCTACCATGCTAACTTCTCCTTACTGCTTGTTCTAAAATGGTTCATGATGTACA
>NW_009740655.1:0-255 GCF_000703405.1 Apaloderma vittatum | reverse complement strand
TTAGGTTCCAGGACCAAGGAAGGAGTTGTTCATGGAGTCACAACAGGTAAGACAATTCTTTTAATTTCAACTGCTTCTCTATGTTTGGTTAACCAGCCATTTAGCTGTTAAAATTTCAGTGGATTTTTTTGAGAGCACTTCCACTTATGCATGATAGGAAAATGTAGAAAAAATGAGAGGCAGAAAGCAACATTGATTTTTCTCAAAAGGCATTTTGTCAAAATGCAAACTTATGATCAAATATGTAATTTTAAT
>NW_009740654.1:0-255 GCF_000703405.1 Apaloderma vittatum | reverse complement strand
TGAATGCAAGGGAAAAATAAGGCAAAAAAATTGAGTACCTCAGCCTTATTCCTATCAATTTTCACCTGTTATCCTGTCTTATTTTTTGGGACGTGTATTTTCTTTAACCTTCCTTTTTGACCAACATTATGTGTAGACGTCCTTGTTGTTGTCTTTTACATTTCCTGGCGATTTGCTTTCTTGATCTCACCTCTACACATCCATGCATTGTCCCTATATTCTTCCCAGGATACATGTCTCTGGTTCCACTGCCTG
>NW_009740653.1:0-255 GCF_000703405.1 Apaloderma vittatum | reverse complement strand
TATAAACCCAAAGTCTGCAGCTTCTCTGCTGTCCTCAGACACTGCTAATGTTTATTCTAACAACCACTCACTGTGTGCCGAGCATGTGGAATCCTGCCTGCCCAACCTGGATGATTTTGTAGCCACAGCAATTCCAGAAGAATGGATACAGTAACAATATACATCTGCTAAAGAAACTTCCCATTCCTTTAGCAGTCATGAAGTTTCAGTTGATTGAGCTTGGCAGTGAGCTTGGCATTAACCTATTTCTGCTTC
>NW_009740652.1:0-254 GCF_000703405.1 Apaloderma vittatum | reverse complement strand
CCCCCCTCGCCAAGCTCTCCCGTTTTGGCAAAGCGCTGCCAGCGCCGGCACCGATTATTAAACCGGGCGAGTGCTGCATTATTAATTTTATTTTACATAATTCGTTATTAATGAAGTGAAGGATTCTCACGTCTCGGCAAGGGAGGTGGGAGGGGAAAAAAACGTCGCTTCGGGCGCCGGCGGTGGGGGTTGGCGTGGAGGCACTCACCGGGGTGGGGGCTGCGGCACCAAACCGGGGTGCCCAGCCCTGTTTC
>NW_009740651.1:0-254 GCF_000703405.1 Apaloderma vittatum | reverse complement strand
TTAAAAGAAAGGAAATAAAACTTAACAACAGAGGATATGAGATGGGACTAGAAGAGAAACACAGTGGTTACACTCAAGGACTTCAAAAGTCAAGGGAAGCACAGAGACCAAAGTTGTACAGACATTTAGATCAAGTGAAAATACTGAAGAACAGGCTGACATGCCAGCACGCTCGTAATGCTGCAGGGAAGTTCACTCAGCAGGAGAGCAAATGGCAATGGGTGCTCGTTACATGAAGCCGGCCTTGAAATGAT
>NW_009740650.1:0-254 GCF_000703405.1 Apaloderma vittatum | reverse complement strand
TCATTTTACTGGGCCTCATAAATTTGTCAAGTCTGTATTTCCCAACAGACCACACAACGCATTTTAGAGAACCATAGAGCTTCTCAGGAAGCTGGGCACAGCCTGACCTGCTTTGTTCTGCTACATTTTTTTGGGTTTTCACCAGCAATGCATGTCATTGACAGTGAACCCTTTTACAAGAAATTAATTCACGGAACGGCCCCCTCCCGTAGCTGGAAAGACTCCTGGTTAATTGTCCTGGTTACTCACAAAGC
>NW_009740649.1:0-254 GCF_000703405.1 Apaloderma vittatum | reverse complement strand
TCGATGTTGGGATTAATTTTGTGCCTTCCCTAAAGTATGCACACTGGCAGAAATGATTCCAAAAAATTCCCTGGAGACAAACAACTTCCCACAGAATTCATTCTGAATAGTACTCTCTGTTTTCCATAAGCACTGCTGTACAAATATGCAAGAGATGCTTTTAAAGTCACAAGTTTGAGGATAAATACCGGAGGTTACCTAAACAACCAATGGTATCATCTGTATAAGGTTTGTCAGAAAATTGACGACCCAGC
>NW_009740648.1:0-254 GCF_000703405.1 Apaloderma vittatum | reverse complement strand
AAACTTTTTCACCTCCCCTGCCCCGCAAAAATACCCTTAATGCAGCCCCAAAATGCCCTAAAATAGCACTAAAATGCCCTAAAATAGCCCCCAAACGCCCTAATATGGCCCTAAAATGTCCCCAAATACCCTCAAAATGCCCTAAAAGAACCCTAAAATGCCCTAAAATAGCGTCAGTGCCCTAAAATGACCCCAAAATGCCCTAAAATAGCCCCAAAAAATAGCCCTAAAATAGCCCCAAAATGCCCTAAAAT
>NW_009740647.1:0-254 GCF_000703405.1 Apaloderma vittatum | reverse complement strand
CGTGTTTGTGAGCACAGATGGGTGAGCACAGAAGGTGGGCATGCAGAGGAAATGTCTTGAGACAGACAGGTCTCCAAGGATGTGTCCAAGGACTGTCAAAAGGGCAGGGCAGCAGGCACCAAGCTTTGTGCTGCAGGTGGAGGGGAACGAGAGCAGGGAAGGGAAAACCAACTCGGCTCCATTAACTAGAGATCACAAACAATATCTTCATTGGGGGAAGAGGTGGAGTTTCATCTGTGCAGATGGAAGGAGAA
>NW_009740646.1:0-254 GCF_000703405.1 Apaloderma vittatum | reverse complement strand
GGGCAAAAGTCCCAAGGAAGCAGCAGCTCCCTGTTGCAGCCCCCTGTCCGGCAGCCCCCCGGCTCCTTTATCCCTGTGCCCTCAGAAGAAGGGAGGTCTTAGGTGGGGTCCCCAACACAGAGATCAGGGAACGGACAGTCCAAACACCATCCTCGATGGCTTTGCCAGCAAATTACAGACACCCAGATGGGAACTGTTACTAGAGGGTGAAGGAAGACACAGCTGGGGGACCCAGCAGCCGCAAACCCCAGCGC
>NW_009740645.1:0-254 GCF_000703405.1 Apaloderma vittatum | reverse complement strand
CACAGGCAAAATAGTGGTAGTGAAGTTCCAGAGGAACATCATTACTTATTGGATCATCACATTGGAAAGCTGATGGGATGGGAAACAGGCTGGGAACACCGGAGCAGCACAGGGAGCCAACTTAATTTTTCAGTGGTGTTCCATCCATAATTGTGTATGTAATTATTTCAGAACTCACAAAAAGCAATTGACAATTAATTAGTTTTGTTCAATTTTACACTACTTGATTAACTTCAATTTAAAATTCACAACAC
>NW_009740644.1:0-254 GCF_000703405.1 Apaloderma vittatum | reverse complement strand
TGCATGAATGTTTTTCGGGGATCATACAACCCTTTTAGCATCTGTTTTACCAAGCTGTGATGCCAGACTGTGCATACTTCATATAATATGTGTGCCCTGTTGAGATTCTGCCATGGAATGGTAGCCTGAGCAGGTGGGTTGATCCGAGTTTATATCCTGAGCTGTTCCACATCTCTAGTGCAAAGCATCACGGAGGGCCACTGTAAACACGGCTTTAGTTAAGAAGCACATCCCAGGATGAAAGATAAATGAAA
>NW_009740643.1:0-254 GCF_000703405.1 Apaloderma vittatum | reverse complement strand
TCGCTGAGTGGCCACATGGGCTGTTCTTGGTGGTTCTGGCACCTGGTCCTTGGTGCTGCCAGACAAATGCTGCGAGAACAGGAGGAGAACCGACAGAGATTGGGGGACAGGGTGGGCATTCGTCTCTGCCCGAGGGTGTGCTGAGCCACGTCAGGGCTCAGGTAGGGGCAGCTTCCCACCAGGATTTCCTCAGAGACGACCAATAACAGCCCTGGCTTGGCAGCATCGGCCACAACAGGCTTTCTCCAGCGCCC
>NW_009740642.1:0-254 GCF_000703405.1 Apaloderma vittatum | reverse complement strand
GACTCCAGCACTGGTCCCAGTTTGCTCATGCGGAGCTCTCAGACATGTCTCCCACCCTGATAAAGCGCTGGGTGCAGGGCATCAGGCTTAAAAAAATCCAAGAGAGAGGAGAAGTGGCTGGAAACAAGAGGTTTTTCTGCGTGACAAGGCTTAATGCCACAGATCTCCCCAGCTCCTTGTGTAAACACGCTTACTCCACTTCATTTCCCACAGGATCGGCACCATCTTAAAATAGACCTAGCTTAAAATAACAC
>NW_009740641.1:0-254 GCF_000703405.1 Apaloderma vittatum | reverse complement strand
TAAGGGGCGGATGGACTGGCTGCTCCAGGTGTCTCTTTCTGTCCAGCAGCAATTGAGAGAAGCTGCAAGGAACTATCAGAGGTGATTTCCAGCACGTCTAGGAGAGCTTGGGCACACACAAAGATGTGAATGCACGAGGGCTTGCATGAAGGATATTTGCAGCCTGAGAATCCCACAACATCCGTGGGGTGTCCCTTCCTTGATCCTTCCTGTCTTGAGGACAAGATCTCAGTTGCTGCTGGCATGTAGGACTG
>NW_009740640.1:0-254 GCF_000703405.1 Apaloderma vittatum | reverse complement strand
TCTGTGTGGGCAGTCATACTGGTGTCGTGCATGCGTGCACCTGCATCTTCAATATGTGTCTAGCCTGAGCTGGGAAGGACCAGCAGCAAACAGGCAGGGGAGGAGAAATTCCCTGGGCCTTGAAGTCCCCTGGGCCCAGCTTCCCAGAAGCACACACAGCATTTCCTCAGACAGGCTCACTGAGACTTTTCCCAGTTCGTGGCTCCGCAGCTGTGGAAGCTCCCACAGCACTGCGGGTCAGCTGTTTTTCAGCT
>NW_009740639.1:0-254 GCF_000703405.1 Apaloderma vittatum | reverse complement strand
CCTACTGTGTATGATATTAATCAAGATAACAAATAATACTGGTCCTGGTAGGGACAGAAATGGTAACACGGTAAATTTATGTTCATAATAAGGAATAATTTTTTACATTAGGTGTGGTGAGACCCTTGAAGAGGTGGTCCAGAGATATTGTGGTTGTCCCTTCACTGGAAGTGTTCAAGGTCAAATTGATGGGGCTTCGAGCAACATCATTTGGACTAGATGGTCCTTCAAAGCCTCTTCCAACCCAAACCGCT
>NW_009740638.1:0-254 GCF_000703405.1 Apaloderma vittatum | reverse complement strand
TGTGACATGCCATGTGACCTAACTCTGCTGTACAGAGCATGACTATAAGGTTTTCAAACATAAATGAGATGCTCCTCCAGGATCACATATCTCCTGCTTTCCCTGCATTCAGTGGAGCAGTGTTCTTTATGGGCCTCTACATTTTTCAGAAAGAAAGTGCATACCACGCTTACCTTAAATTAGGCTTATATTTGAGCTCTGGTTTCTCTTATAGTTATTAAAAAAATATTTTTTTCTGACTGTTCAATTGTTGC
>NW_009740637.1:0-254 GCF_000703405.1 Apaloderma vittatum | reverse complement strand
TTGTTCTGGAAATCTGTCCAAGGGATTTAAACTCAAGCCCCGGGCTAGTAGTAGTACTGTACAAGTAAATACCAGTGCCCAAAAGACTAGATAGCACAGAAAAAGCACAGAAGAAGTGCAGAGGGAGTGACTGTGCTGGAACATGAGTCGTTACTACAAAGGTGAAGCACAAACAAGGGGAACATTCCTGTTCTGCAGTGTTACCACTGTGGTTCTGCGTCCGTAGTCACCATTTCATAACACTGGCTGGCCAA
>NW_009740636.1:0-254 GCF_000703405.1 Apaloderma vittatum | reverse complement strand
TGTTGGAGCAGGTCCAGAGGAGGGTCACAAATTATCAGAGGCTGGAGTGCCTCTTCTACCAAGACAGGCTGCGAGAACTGAAGTTACTCTCCCTGGAGAGGGGAACGCTCCGGAGAGACCGTCTTGCAGCCTTCCAGTACTTAAAGGGAGGGGGCTTATGAGAAAGATGGGAACAAACTTTTTAGTAGAGCTTGTTGCAATAGAACCAGGGGTAATGATTTCAAACTGAGAGTAGATTTAGATTGGATATTAGG
>NW_009740635.1:0-254 GCF_000703405.1 Apaloderma vittatum | reverse complement strand
CCAGGTGGGACTTTCTCTCGGCGGCTCTTCGTGGCGTTGGCCGGCGCCGTTGGGTTTGTCCATCTTTTGGGTTGGGAGGGCCGTGGTGCTGAAGCTCTGCCTTGTGGCCTAATGAAAAAAAAATTGGTTTTCCCATATATTGACGATTTATTCAATGCAGCAGCCCCTCCTCTTCCTCACCGAGGACTCGCTTCCCCATCCCACCACGGACAAAGCATCTTGAGGGTAGAGGCTGCTCCCCCGTGTCCTTCTTC
>NW_009740634.1:0-254 GCF_000703405.1 Apaloderma vittatum | reverse complement strand
GGATTAGAGGATCTCTAAGGTCCCTTCCAGCTTTGGCCACTCTAGGATTCTGTGACTCTTGCCAAAACGTGGGCTGAGAGATGGGGCTTGTTCCCCTTGAGAGCTGCCGCCAAGGTCAGCACTTGCAGATCAAGCTCGTGGCCCCGTGTCACTACACACACGAGACACGGGATAAACTTTCTGGCTTCTGGCTGTGTTGGCCAGAAATTGGCTCCGAGCCCCAGAATCATTTGGCTTGGAAAAGACTTTTAAGA
>NW_009740633.1:0-254 GCF_000703405.1 Apaloderma vittatum | reverse complement strand
GTAATTCTAGAGCTAAAGTGGTGACACATCAGCTCCACATCAGATAATACATGCCAACACTCATCACAGACCCAGGGCAAGTAGCGAAGCAGCTCTGGCTCCACGTCTCGGGGCGCTTTGGGGCAAGAGAGGAGGGGCCTGGGGAGCACAGGCTCGATCCTCAGCCCTCAGCAGGGGAAGGGATGGTTGTTGCTCTTAACAAGAGCACGGCTCTGCTGGAACAAGCCAATACTTACAGGGTCACCTCTCCTCCT
>NW_009740632.1:0-254 GCF_000703405.1 Apaloderma vittatum | reverse complement strand
TGCTGTTGGGCCTTTCAGCCTTGCCAGAGCCTGCTTCCTGCAGGCTGTCTTGCTCTGGCCATGCCTGCAAATCTGTCCCTTCAGGCTATTGCCTCCCATCCTACTTTCCCAGCTCACCTCCCCTGACAGCATTTCTAGACCCACCCTGATGTCCCCCTACGCTCACTGGCAGTTCCTTGAAACACAAAGCCACCGGATGATCCATGGATCCCACTGGGAGACATCACACCAAAATATTACTCTTTCATTGACAT
>NW_009740631.1:0-254 GCF_000703405.1 Apaloderma vittatum | reverse complement strand
GTTAGCGCAACTCGGGTTCAAATGTCTGATTAGTTCTTTTAGGAGATCGAGGGGGTCAATTTTCCACAGCTCCTTCCTCTCCATTTAACTAATTTAACTGCGCGATTGTTACAAATTTCATTTTATTATAGCCCTGCTTCTCAGTCCAATTGAATTACCAAAATCTCATTTTCTCAGAAGTGCTGAATATGTAATTAGAGGAAAAATTATGCTCCTGACTGCCTATTAGAGAGGGCTGCGGGAGAGAGCTTGTC
>NW_009740630.1:0-254 GCF_000703405.1 Apaloderma vittatum | reverse complement strand
CGAGTCAGCCAACCAACAGGACAGGACAATACGCTTCTCTTTGGAAATGTGATATTAGGCAGTGCTCCCTGCCCTCACAGCATTGCCATCTGGTGAGTAAAGCCCGGGGTTTGCTCTAATTAGTTTGCTCTGTCTGCACAAACCAGGATCTACAAAACGTTCTATAGACCCACTTCAAACAGAACATCTGCGTGCGCTGTGTCAGGAAATGAAAGCCTGAGAAAGGGGCTTCACTTGGTATTGTGAAAGACGTG
>NW_009740629.1:0-254 GCF_000703405.1 Apaloderma vittatum | reverse complement strand
CTGCAGGTACCCAAGATGAGTTCAGACGAAGTCTGACAAGTTTTGTGACGCATGTTGTTGGCTGGAAACGAAGCCCGTGGCTTCAGTGATGACACCACACTTTGCATGGGTTACAAGCACAACTACTGTTTTTCATGTTGGGTTTTCTCAGACAGGATGTCTGTAATAATATGAGGTCTGTGGTACAGCCCTCCAGAGTTCTATTTTTATATTTGATATTATTTTAGTATTTTAATATAAGTATATTAGGTTTT
>NW_009740628.1:0-254 GCF_000703405.1 Apaloderma vittatum | reverse complement strand
GCCAAGCAGACTATTATTGTTATTCATGACACGGGGCTGTATTAAAAGGCTGAATGCTTGCTCTTTCTCAGATTTTCCTGTTTCATTCGGCAAATACTGGAAAATTCTAATTAAGAGGGAGAGAAAAGAAATCAATGGAAATTGTGCTACATTCATTTCAGCTGCATCAAAGAAATGCTGAAAATCTGGAACAAGTGCAGTTGCCAGAAGTAATTCTATGTAGGGTAAGATCTGCTGCTCAGCTCCACCAGAAC
>NW_009740627.1:0-254 GCF_000703405.1 Apaloderma vittatum | reverse complement strand
GGGTTCCTCCACCCCCAGGGCTTCGTCAGCAGGCAGCCCTAACGAAGAGGAATTGCGGTGCTACGAGACAGGAGCAAAAAAGGCTTTTCTGGTGCCGCTCCGAGCGTTTAAAGGGCCGAGCTGGGGACAAATTCTGCCTCTTGGGTCACCAAAACAACCCCTCGATGTGTCGGGGCAGATGAAGAGCCCCACGGGATGAGCCCGGTAACGAAGAATTAATGAGCCAGAAAAGCCAAACGAGATGGTGCCCGGCG
>NW_009740626.1:0-254 GCF_000703405.1 Apaloderma vittatum | reverse complement strand
TTTTCACTTGCTCTCCTTAGCCTGGCAGACTGATTCAGCTGGAAGGTAGCATGAAGGAGAATTTCTGATATGAAAAGGATATTTCTTTTCTTTGCTTTCAAGTGTGTGAAAGGTGAAACCAGAAATAGTCATTTCTCTATGCTCAGTGCTTGTGAAACATCCCCACCTAATTGATCTTCATGCTGTTAGGAAATGAACTGAGGACCTCCGCAAGTCTAGTACAATACCCAGGATTTTCAAATCAAGAAATGTTT
>NW_009740625.1:0-254 GCF_000703405.1 Apaloderma vittatum | reverse complement strand
TGAAACTGTTGTGGCAGATCTCCCAGTGGCTGGGCTTGCCTTTCTGCCTGATCAGGACAGCTGTTGCCTTGGTTCTTGCCAGACCAGGCAGCATCTCCAGCCAGGATGCCTGAGGGGCCAAGACAGTGCCAAGAGCTGGAGCTACGGGCAGGCTCTGTTGTCTGCTGTGGTCACAGCCCAGCAATTCAGAGCCACGGTGCAGGAAGCAGGGCTGAGCCTGTGTCAGGGTTCAGAGTAGACTAGGCCTCCCTGCT
>NW_009740624.1:0-254 GCF_000703405.1 Apaloderma vittatum | reverse complement strand
TGTTACCAAAATCCAGTCAGTTGAGAACTCTCTAACACTTAATTTAGCATTAGAAAGCAGGCGTTCCTTTATTGCGGTGCTGGATGCATGGGGGATACTTCCACCTACCTGGCACCTGTCCAAGCTTATATCCTCCTGTTGCCTACACCGGCATCGGTTTTCCCAGAAAGATTATACCTATTCATTCTCTTTCCAGGCACTAATTATCCTATACACATAGTTTTTATGCATGCGGCCTGGATCTCTGAAAGGCT
>NW_009740623.1:0-254 GCF_000703405.1 Apaloderma vittatum | reverse complement strand
AATGTATTTGAGTGCCTTATTGTTGTTTACCGTAAGAAAAAATTTTGATTTCTAATTAGGTAACCATTTTTCTGTGAAGTTCTTACCTGAAGAAAAGATAAGTTAAAGTTTAGATTAAGAAGAAATATACCACCCATAGGCTATATAGTGTGCAAACTGACTTCCTAGTCATACATTATTACTTAAGGCAGTCCCAGAGCCTTTGCAGTGTTAGAATTTTACTGAATTCCATCATCATCATGGCTAGGCTTCGC
>NW_009740622.1:0-254 GCF_000703405.1 Apaloderma vittatum | reverse complement strand
TTTTTAAATCAGCAAAATGAAAAGCAACAGCTTTCTGGGTTTGAACATCTTGGGTTTCGGTTGACTAATTTAAATTTCCCAGAGGGGAAAATGGAAACGGTCCAACCAAGTCCAGTTGCCAGACTGAGGCCTCTTCTTTCAGCTCAGGGAACAGAAATCTCCTCCCTTACACTCATGTACATGTGGTTTCATCTGCATAACATATCTCAGAATTGCACTGCAGCAGGAACCCTTGCTGGCCCAGAAGGAGCCCA
>NW_009740621.1:0-254 GCF_000703405.1 Apaloderma vittatum | reverse complement strand
GATTTGTACCTCAAAGGTACACAAAGGCTGGGGTATGGGCATCCCTCTTCCACCGTCTGCCAGACCCTGAGCACCTGCAAATTCTGCTATTCTAAAAATAATAAAAAAAAAGAGCTGAGCAGGTAATTGACACCATGAAAGAGAATTCTCCACGAGGCAGGCAAATATATCTGCAAATGTCAGAGAGGTCTCTGCTGCCAAAGTGGATCTATGGTGATTGTTGGCAACCCCAAGTGCCATAACATCAGCTGGGC
>NW_009740620.1:0-254 GCF_000703405.1 Apaloderma vittatum | reverse complement strand
TTCATGGAGGGAGTTGAGTACATAGTTTTCAGTGTTGAGGGGTGATGGACCTTCAGGTTACCTAAGGAGCTGACACCTTACCCTACAAGTGTTGGGCTACCACACCCAGTGTTCTTATTTGCAAGATCAGTTACATCCCCGTACTCATTAACATCCCTGTCTCCCTTCAAAAGTTTAAGAGTGTAAAGCCCTGTCTATGAGCCCCACCAACTTGTGTGCCAAGGTTCTTTTCCCCTTGTGAGACAGATTAATTC
>NW_009740619.1:0-253 GCF_000703405.1 Apaloderma vittatum | reverse complement strand
AAGAGCCTGAAAACTGACTTCCAAGGGACACATGTGAGAGTGGTAGAAATGACGGGACTAAGTGACAGGTAAGATTTTCATCCCCCGATATAGCAAGGAGGAACAGCGTTTCCTCCTCGTGCTCCTATGCCTTTGCTCTCACATAGTCCAGCGATGGAAAAAGAAGGTCTAATAAATGGTGAAAATTGAACTATGGTAAGGGAGAAGAGAAATGGGTCTGGCTTGTTCTTAGCGGACTTTTTTCCACACAGCA
>NW_009740618.1:0-254 GCF_000703405.1 Apaloderma vittatum | reverse complement strand
GGGATGCGGGCAGGGGTGCAGGCAGGGGATGTGGCAGAGATCCGGGCAGGAATGAGGGCAGGGATGGAATGAGGAAGGGATGCAGGCGGTGAAGGAGACAGGGATGCAGGGATGGAGGCAGGTGTGGCAGAGATGCGGGGAGGGAAGCGAGGATGCAGGGGTGCAGGCAGGGGTGCAGGGAATGGAGGCAGGGATGCAGGGATGCAGGGAGGGATGCAGGGGTGCAGGGATGAGGGCAGGGATGCAGAAAGGGA
>NW_009740617.1:0-253 GCF_000703405.1 Apaloderma vittatum | reverse complement strand
ATCAGGACCCATGGATTTATGAATGTCCAGAAATTTATAGAATTTATAGAAATGGTAGGAGAAGGAGCACTGCACCAAATCCATCATTTGATGTGTTTTGGAGATGCTAGCACACAGAATTTCCACACCAGAATGTAAAATAAGTTGATCAGTTTGTTGAAAGAATGGAAAGTAACAAGATACAAGCAGTATCAAAACTTTCTTTTAGTGAGGTGGTTTGAAGGTTGAATCTTCAAACTCTCCTGCTCCAGGT
>NW_009740616.1:0-253 GCF_000703405.1 Apaloderma vittatum | reverse complement strand
AAGATAGAATGGTTAATTTTCAAATTAGGACAGCTGGCTTCTTGTTTGTTACTAACTGAAAAATTTAACTTTGGCTTCAAATTGGACTAGAATTTACCTCAGTCATGTTCTTGAATTATGTGCTGAGGAAGGAAGATGTTTAAACACTTTAAAAAGTCTTAAATGTCCAAACTTGAATTATCTGCATATCATTAGAATTTTAGATATAGGCATGCATGGCTATGTACACTTTGGTGTCAGATGAAAACTCCAC
>NW_009740615.1:0-253 GCF_000703405.1 Apaloderma vittatum | reverse complement strand
TGGCACTGGAGCCTGTAAGGAGAAGCAGGAAAGTCAAGGGCCAGGACCCCAAGCCCGGGCCAGTGCCCCCAGCCCTCCTGAAGCAGAGAGTCTCTGCCGAGCCCGCCTGGGGCACCCACTGCTGGGACACAGGACCTGTCCCAGAGGGCACCCTCTGGTGCTTTGCTTCTTACCAGTGTTCTGGCCAGCACAGGCCTCACACACCCATTGGGTCGCGCTGTTCCCTAAGCTGGAGCAACCTCTGTGGGTGCCC
>NW_009740614.1:0-253 GCF_000703405.1 Apaloderma vittatum | reverse complement strand
AAAAAAAAAACCACAACAAACTTAAGATCCAGTGCAAGAAAGTTACCGCTTTTCTGATCCTCCAATTTGTATTTGGGAAAAAGGGGATCTGTTTATAGCATCAGAGCTGTGGTCAGGTACCTCCACTTTAGGAGACCTTATCATGCCCTATACATGAGAGAAGTTTTGTATTTCTATTTTGCCATCTTTCCTGTTAATGCTCCATGATATTTTTCATATACACTTTTTACTGCTTCAGGTGAAAAAAAAAAAA
>NW_009740613.1:0-253 GCF_000703405.1 Apaloderma vittatum | reverse complement strand
GCGGCGCTGAGCCCCCTCCATGTGTGTGTGTGTGTGTGTGTCCCGCCCCAGGAAATCATCGCTTTCCAAGCGGACAAATCCATCGAGGTGCGGAAGTTCGTGGTGGGATTCATCGAGGAGGCCTGGTAAGGGGTGGGGATGGGGCTCAGCACCCTTTTGGGGGAGCAGAGCAGCACCCAAGGTGGGGGAGGGGGAGTGCTGGTGCTCCCCCAGGGCCTCAGCAACCCCTGTCCCAGGGGACAGATGTCGCCCC
>NW_009740612.1:0-253 GCF_000703405.1 Apaloderma vittatum | reverse complement strand
TTCTTGCAGTTGTATGACACAGATGCTGTCACCAAACCCAACACCTGCTGAAGCAATTGCATCACTACTAGGTTGAAACCATTTTTATTCAGGAATACCCTACAATCCTGTTTTTTTTGTAAAACGCATGAGCCTGAGTATTTCTAAAGATATGTATATGATTTAGTAGGTGCTTAATACATCCTGTCATGACCCTTTTTAGAATTGCTATGTATTCTTCTAGTACTGTGTACTTTTTCACTTTTTTCACTAA
>NW_009740611.1:0-253 GCF_000703405.1 Apaloderma vittatum | reverse complement strand
GTCTCCATCCTTGGAGAATTTCAATACCCAAACCTATGAGCAACCTGTTCTGAGCTCAGCGCTGACCCTGTGTTGAGCAGGAGCTTGGAGCAGAGACCTCCTGAGGTCCTTCCCAGCCTGAACCAGCCCCTGTATAAAACCCAGGCCAGGTGGAGATCAGGCTTCCTGGTCTCCTCTTTCCAGTTCTTCTTAAAACACGTCCAATAAAGTATACCCTTTTCGAAAAGAAAGCTCAAAATCTGTTTAGCAATAG
>NW_009740610.1:0-253 GCF_000703405.1 Apaloderma vittatum | reverse complement strand
AAAAATAATGATAAATGCTGTTTTTATTTGACCTAACTACTGTTTTCTGAAAACTTCCATTCTTATCAATCCGTTCTGAGATGGGAAAAGTTGATTTGTTAAAAGCAAACAACACGTTCCACCAAAACATCCCAAATTTCTGGAATAAGAATAGGAGTTTTCCCCCTGCCTTTAGGATCTGATAAATAGAGACCCTTGTCTGAAGTCTGTTGTGTAGGAATAACTTCTCTTAAATGGCATTTTGGGGACAAAG
>NW_009740609.1:0-253 GCF_000703405.1 Apaloderma vittatum | reverse complement strand
TTCTGACAAGAGTCACCAGATCTTCACACTCCTGCAACAAAGGCAATCACACAGGCAGAAGGAAACCTAGATGCAAGCTCCCAGGCGAGTGTAAAAGGCTGCTGTACCTTGTGATCAGTCATGCAACGAATGGGAGACCCAGGAACAACCCTTTTCACTGTGTTCTTCAGACTTTTATGAGTGCATAGGATCGATGTTCATCCTGCGCTAGTTTATGAGTGGGACCTCTTCATTTTACCACACAGTTAACACA
>NW_009740608.1:0-253 GCF_000703405.1 Apaloderma vittatum | reverse complement strand
GGTTTATTGAGCTAAGAATGCAAGGTAAGTATGTGTTCATGCAAGTTGTCATCACAAAGCTTTATTAAAGTTCTTTCTATTAATCATGCTATTTGAAAGAAATTAAAATTTGTCTATACCAAGGTGTCTTTTTTCCTATTCCCTCCTACTCATCTGACATTTTGTAAAAATGTTTTTGCTATTGCATGCCATGGCAGATTTTATACAACAGAATTCCTAAATATCAAGGGCCATACGAAGTCATGCTGTTCTG
>NW_009740607.1:0-253 GCF_000703405.1 Apaloderma vittatum | reverse complement strand
ACAAGTTCTAGGACTGCATTTCTCTACACTACCTCAAACAGTGCAACAGTGATTCAGTGTAAATCTCTACAGTGTTTCATTGATTCAATACTTGTGTTCAAGTATGTGTCCATGAGAATGATCAAAATCCCTACTTAGCTATTTTAATTTTCTTGTTTATAATATGCTATAAGTTACAGTAGATTATCCCCTTCAATATGTTTCTAAATTAAAATTAACTGATTTCACAATACATTCTGTAATAACCTGTTCA
>NW_009740606.1:0-253 GCF_000703405.1 Apaloderma vittatum | reverse complement strand
TACTTTCAGAGATGATGGAGTTTTTCTTGGAGAGGGAGTGGAAAAAAACCTCCACAAAATGCAGTTTTGAAGATTCAGAATTGGATGCAAGGAATAATAGATCTGATACAAAGAGTAATATTGTGGCATGAGAGGCCATCTAGAGGTATCCGTGAATCATTGCATGGCTTTGTGTTAAAAGAAATGCCCAGTGAGAGCAGGTAGACGTCAGGGAAGGTATAAAAATGCAGGAGGTGGGAAAGCAAGAAGGGTG
>NW_009740605.1:0-253 GCF_000703405.1 Apaloderma vittatum | reverse complement strand
GTAATACAGTGGTCATCGTGCTTTTGCTGGTTTTCCCTGATGAGCAAACACTTTCCCAGAAGTAGAGCACTGCAATAAGCTAGATATATCAGCATTTACTAAAAGCAAATTGCTACATTTAACCTCCCTTACAGAAGATGGTTTCTTGCATATGGCTTTGAAAGGGCCATAAGTAAAAATAAAATGTGGAAGTTCAGGAATTGTTCTGGGAAGTAGATTCCTCAAGTTTTTCTCACTGTATAAGCTAATTTTA
>NW_009740604.1:0-253 GCF_000703405.1 Apaloderma vittatum | reverse complement strand
GGTTTTAAAAATAGGCTCAAACTTACAACTAGTTTATAAAGAGTTAATTCATTTTTAATAGGCTGTATGCTAAAGGCTAATGTGCATTAGAAAATTTGTGAGCAGATGCACGCTGGCAATGCACGCAAGAACTCTGGGAATCTAAATAATCTCAAGAACTGTTTTGTCATTTATTAAAACGCCACTTGCAGTATGTTAACCCTTTTAAAATTAATTCAAGCCTAATAACTGCCACTACCCTTGCTGTGTTAAA
>NW_009740603.1:0-253 GCF_000703405.1 Apaloderma vittatum | reverse complement strand
TGCAAACACCAGTCTGAACTGCGTGGCTTTTGCACGCCCCCCACACTGCGCACCTCGTTATATCAAGATATTATCAAGTGGTTCCAGGGCAGGTGCAACATGGAGCCGGTGGCGGAGGGTGACGCTGAGATGCTGGGGTCACCCAACCTGGAGTTGGCGGCCACCATGGGCTTCTCCGGCTTTGGGAAGAAAGCCCGGACTTTCGACCTCGAAGCCATGTTCGAACAGACGCGAAGAACCGCCGTGGAGAGGA
>NW_009740602.1:0-253 GCF_000703405.1 Apaloderma vittatum | reverse complement strand
GTTTACAAAGCTCTAAGGCCAGCCAGCAGGGAGTTGCAATAATCTAATTTTAATTATGTGACAAAAGCATGAAGAATCATTTCAAGGGCTAACAGAGGAAAATGGGTGCAGCCTGCCAATATTCCTTAGATGGTAAAAGAAGGCAAGTTAACTCACAGAATTTAGTTCTTTCTCAAAAGACTAAATGGGATCTATCACAACTCACAGCCTCTTGTTGTTAGAGAACAAACTGGTTGACAGAAAAAGGCTTTAG
>NW_009740601.1:0-253 GCF_000703405.1 Apaloderma vittatum | reverse complement strand
AAAGGAGACAGAAAATAGAAGGAAAAGGCTGCTCTCGCTGCTGGAGGGCTACATTTAAATAGCAGTGTTGTCCTAAAATGCAGTAGCTTGTCTGAACCAGAAATTCAGCCACCAAGGATCACAGTTGTGCTTTGTGGTGCTAAAACAATGGTCACAACTCTGCATTTCTGCAGCATCTAACGACAAATACCAACTAGAGATCCTGACAATTACTGAAATAGTAATACTGGGTCCATTTTCTCGCTTGGCTGTG
>NW_009740600.1:0-253 GCF_000703405.1 Apaloderma vittatum | reverse complement strand
AAGGGAAGTCATCCTCCCCCTCTATTCTGCCTCTCTATTCTGTGGAATCCTGTATCCAGTTCTGGACTTTGCAGTTCAAGAAAGACAGGGATCTACTGGAGAAAGTCCAGACAAGGGCAACAAAGATGATTGGGGGCCTGAAGCATCCCTCTTACAAGGAAAGATTGAGAGAGCTGGCATTTATCCTGGAGGATAGAAGACTTAGAGGAAGCCTTATAAACATCTATAAATATCTAAAGAGTGGGTGCAGGGA
>NW_009740599.1:0-253 GCF_000703405.1 Apaloderma vittatum | reverse complement strand
TTCAGGTAGTTGTAAAGAGCAATGAGTTCTCCCATCAGACTCCTCTTCTCCAGACCAGTTCCCTCAGCTACTACTCATAAGACTTGTTCTCCAGACCCCTCACTACCTTTGTTGTCTTTCTCCGGACCCACTCCAGCACCTTGATGTCTTGCTTACAGTGCGGCGCCCAAACCTATACACAGTACACAAGTTGTGGCCTCACCAGTGCCGAGTACCGGGGGCATGATCACTTCCCTAGTCCTGCTGGCCACAC
>NW_009740598.1:0-253 GCF_000703405.1 Apaloderma vittatum | reverse complement strand
AGTTGACTGAAAGCCAGAACAACTGTGGACCCATGAGATATTCTTCATTTTGGTGTTGGCATCAGTTGCATCCTGCCTGTGGCAGAACCTGAGTTTTAAGATTCCGGCTTTTCTGTGCGGATATATATATATATATAGTGGAAGGTGATTGAGAAATTCCTTTATGTAGTGGTTAGTGCCCTTTGTCCATATGCAGCTGCATGCAAATATTGTATTATCATCGTGAGAAGAGCAGATGGGCTCGTTCCTTCTG
>NW_009740597.1:0-253 GCF_000703405.1 Apaloderma vittatum | reverse complement strand
GCCTTGCCACCAGGTTTCTTTTAAAAGGGTTTCCTATCCTCCTTTCCCATTCAGTGCTCCAGCTGGGTTGCTGGGGAAGCACAGGGTGAGGCAACTGACCCCTTTGCTTTAGCTCAACAAAGGCAATTTTGTACTTGACAGCACTGTTAATTGGTATTGGAACCACTAATACATGGGTCTAGGAGATTGTCCCTATCTCTAGTCATTTAGGAATTGTGAATTCTGTGTCTGACTGGCTGGTCTATGCTTTTGC
>NW_009740596.1:0-253 GCF_000703405.1 Apaloderma vittatum | reverse complement strand
TGGGCGCCGTCTTCTTTGCCTTGGCTGCTTTGGGCTTGGCCGCCTTGGGCTTAGCTGCTTTGGGCTTCACCGCCTTGGCCTTGGCCGGGCTCTTGGCTGCCTTCTTAGGGCGGCCAGCCTTGGCTGCTTTCTTGGGGCTCTTGGCAGCTTTCTTGGCCGCGGAGGCCGCCGGCTTCTTGGCTTTCTTGGGGCTCTTTTTCGCCGTCACCGGCTTCTTGGGCTTCTTAGCGGCGCTGGCGGGCTTCTTGGCTGC
>NW_009740595.1:0-253 GCF_000703405.1 Apaloderma vittatum | reverse complement strand
TTTCAAAGTATTACAAGAATAAGGCAATGCCTTTAGTTAGCTTCTTATACTCTAGTTTTAAGCAGCAATGACAATAAGCAGGGTAAGGCACCTAATCATTACTACATACAGTTAATCGTAGTGTTTAAGAAAGATACATCACCAACTGCCCTAACACTCTACCATCATCCAGATCCGCAAATGCTCAGGAGCCTCTGTTGCAGCGAGGATTTGGAGCATCTCTCCTGGCAACTGGGAAGTCCTACACAGTGTG
>NW_009740594.1:0-253 GCF_000703405.1 Apaloderma vittatum | reverse complement strand
CAAGTGAAATGCTGAGCCCTGAACAGTAGGCCTTGAACTAAAGATGACTTATAGACAAGCCTCACAACCAAATACTATGTCATGTGTATAGAATTACTTGCATGTAGTATTAATCGCATATGCAACATATTGCTAATCTATAATCTATTTTGGTATGAACGTAGATATATTTTGACATCGATCCATAAAAGCTTTGCTGTGATAGTTATGGTCTAGTGGTAACCAGCAGAATGATCTTTGTTTTTCTTAGAGG
>NW_009740593.1:0-253 GCF_000703405.1 Apaloderma vittatum | reverse complement strand
GGGCCCCACATCCTTCCTCCTCCTGGTCCTTCCGGCAGATGGGTGTCACGTTGGCTGGCCTCGAGTCCCGGGACCTCCCCGGTTAGCCAGGAACGCCAGCAAGTGAGGGGAAGTGGTTTGGTGAGCACTCCTGCCGGCTCCCGCGGTACCTTTGGGTGGATCCCACCCGGCCCCGTGGACCTGTGTGTGTCTGAGCGGAGCAGCAGGTCGCCCAGCACCTCCCTTTGGATTAGGGGGGCTTCATTCTGCTCCC
>NW_009740592.1:0-253 GCF_000703405.1 Apaloderma vittatum | reverse complement strand
ATGGCAAGGGGTGGCCATGGGCTGCCCCCCGGGGTGGGGGGCAGTGTTTCATGGCCACGGCGGGCTCACCAGTCCCCAGTTTGCAGGGTTTCACCAGACGTGGCCCCGTTATTGTTGCAGGTTGATGGTGCCTTGGTCAGCAGCATCTCGGGAAGAAGATGGCTCAGCCTGCGCCCCTGAACCAGAACCTTCCAGGTAAAGTGACCGCGGTTGTCACCGGGTAGGGACAACGGAAGGAGGGGAGTGGCAGGGG
>NW_009740591.1:0-252 GCF_000703405.1 Apaloderma vittatum | reverse complement strand
AGAGTTTAGGGAGATAAGCACCCTACATAAAAAATTAGGCTTTGTTAGCATGTTCCACTGCAGACAATCTGGAATATAAACAAAAAAAAGATGAAAGTCTAGAAATTATACAGCTACTGTTACCACCGAAAACAAGAACTTGCTTGCTAAGAGTGTATTTAAAACCTGCACAGTGTGATGAGAAAACTCCAAAAAGATCAGTTCTGTGCAATATTTCATTCCATGCAGTCCTTTAGAAATAGAATCTTGCAA
>NW_009740590.1:0-252 GCF_000703405.1 Apaloderma vittatum | reverse complement strand
CAACTCCAGAGAGAGGGTTCACTGCTCTTGTCCAGAGCGGGGTGCCAAGGGTCAGGTGCCTGGCCAGGGCGGGGAGACTAGTACCTCCAGGGTCATTTACTCCACCTATCCCAGAGGTTTCTCAGGATGGAGAAGGTTGCCTCGTGGAGCAGTCCCTTCTGTCTGAGTCCCACCTGAGCCCACATGGGCCTGGGTGCTATGTCCAAAAACAAAACCCCACCAAGCGCTGTGCTGGCTTGCTGCTGGCCTTGG
>NW_009740589.1:0-253 GCF_000703405.1 Apaloderma vittatum | reverse complement strand
CCCTTCCCAGGCTCCTTTCGCGCCCGGCACCGCCGGTCCCCGCCCTTTCGAGGCGCAAATATTGATTTGGGGCAAGAACGAGCGGCCCCTGCTTATCGGTTGGCTCCGGAACCCCGCGTCCGGCCAAGAAATAAAATCCGGGCGGGTTTTATTCCTCAGGGAGAGGCAAAATCGGGCGGTTTTATGGGAAAAAAAGGATTCGGAGCTCAACGTGGCGGCGCCTTCCCGCGCTTTTTGGCTCTTGGAGATCCCG
>NW_009740588.1:0-252 GCF_000703405.1 Apaloderma vittatum | reverse complement strand
AACTTAGGCCATTCTAGGATTCTATGATAATATGAAACCTCCAAGGACGGAGTACCAGAATCCCAAAGTTATATAACCATCGACCAAAGATGCATGTGTGCGCAGTTGGGGTAATCAGCGATCATGCTGAGGAAGACAACTGGAAGAGGAAGGCTCGATGAGAGCGACCCCTCCAGATCCCCGAAAAAGGGGTCTGCATGCGCAGTACGGGCAACTATGGAGGGGTGTACTGGGTTCAGCTAGGATAGGGTT
>NW_009740587.1:0-252 GCF_000703405.1 Apaloderma vittatum | reverse complement strand
CCCCCCCAATTCCATTTTAAAAGTGCTCCTTTTTCTTTAAAAATCCTTTTTTTTCTTTAAAAGAACCTTAATTTTTCTTTTAACCCCCCCTTTTTTCTTAAAAAATACCTTTTTCTTTAAAACTTTTAAAAACTTCCTTAATAATCCTCATTTAAAAAAATCCCTTTTCCTTAAAAATCCAGTATTTTAAAAATCCAGTATTTTCTTTAAAAACGTAATTTTTTCTATAAAAACCCCCATTTTTTCTACAAC
>NW_009740586.1:0-252 GCF_000703405.1 Apaloderma vittatum | reverse complement strand
ACAGCATAGCACTCTCTGGACAAAAACTATCACAAAGAAACCCAGGGTACAGTCACTCACGAAGCTTTACGCTCTGCACTGCTATGAAACTTTCACTGAACTGATTAGTAAACTGGACATGTTCACCTTGGCATACCTCTCCCTCTTTGTTAGCTCCTAAAAGGGGAAGAAAGTGCGTGAACTCTAACCTCACCATCTCTTTTTGCTGCTGTTTCTCTACTGAGAAAGTGAGCAGGGAATAGTGGGAACTAA
>NW_009740585.1:0-252 GCF_000703405.1 Apaloderma vittatum | reverse complement strand
GAGCGCCGCTGGAGGTGACACTGCCGTCTGCCGCCGCTGTTGCCGTGGGACAGGCAGCCTGCCAGGAGCACGGGGCAGAGGGTGCTGAGCGCCTGCCCAGCGGGCAGCTCTGTCCTGGTGGGCAGGAGCCGGGATGGGGCCTTGGGGGGGACATTCCTACTTAATTTTCACAAAGGGAATATCTTATTTTTGTACGTTTTTATAAACTCATCAGCATGTGCACCCTGGCATTTTTATACTCTGCTCTGGGCC
>NW_009740584.1:0-252 GCF_000703405.1 Apaloderma vittatum | reverse complement strand
CCCACTGCTTGCTGGGCTCAGGGCCTTGCAGCCAGTCCGGCACATCCGACTTTATCACAGTGCCCATCAGCTGCTCCATGTGTCTCAGGTCTGGCTCTGACATGCTGCATTGCCTTGCAGGTCTGACAGGAGAGATAGGGGTTGGTAAACATAGCCTGGCTCCCACCAGCAAGGCCGGCCAGGGACCTGCCAGCAGCGACTGGTGGGACAGGGGTGCAGGAGATGATGGGGCTGCAGCACTGCAGTACAGGC
>NW_009740583.1:0-252 GCF_000703405.1 Apaloderma vittatum | reverse complement strand
GGTGCACATTCAAGGACATAGGACAAAGGACACACAGGAAAATCATACACTTACTTGGTTCGACAGACAGTCTGGTCCCTGAGCCAAACGTCAGTTTGCCAGAGCCATACCCATAATCTCACAGCATTTCTTTCCTTAACAAAAAACCCAGCCAACTACTTCACATGCAGCACCTCTCCCCAAGAATTCACCCAGCCATGTTGAGCCTCGGAGAGCAGCAGAAAGGTGACAGTGGTTCCCACTGCAGCACAA
>NW_009740582.1:0-252 GCF_000703405.1 Apaloderma vittatum | reverse complement strand
GCCAATTCCAAGTGACAGACCTCCTCGATAAAGATAGGGCCGTTGTAATTTCAGCAAATGCCAATGGGCTAAGAAATGGGAAAATACTCAAAGCAACATGAAATAAAACAGTCAAAAGGCATGAAGTTCTTGATACCTATTGATGCGAACTTCTTCGGGCATATCAACATGTTATCAATATGTCTGACAGGCAAATAATAAAATACCAAAATACAAACCTTAATTTTTTCAATGACTCTTGATGTGTCCTGC
>NW_009740581.1:0-252 GCF_000703405.1 Apaloderma vittatum | reverse complement strand
ACCCAATATACAAACTGTAACGCCTAATATACACAACAGAACACAATATAGAAAACAACATAAATACTAAAACATGCAACAAATGAAAAACTTAAAATGCAGTCTCAAACACGGTATATACAATACATACAGTTCAACAGAAAAGTACAAGTACCACACAGGAGAAAATAAAATACGCAATAACAAATACAATGTTGTAGTATACCGTATCATTTTAACACGTACCATACGATAAATACCACACAACACCAT
>NW_009740580.1:0-252 GCF_000703405.1 Apaloderma vittatum | reverse complement strand
TGCCTTGTTGCCGCTTGTACACGGTTTTCCGACACGAAAGTGAGCTGTGTCTCATACTTAAGCAGTTTTGTTGTGTCTGCGGTTTGCAGCACTGACCTTGAGTACCGCCAGTGCAACAGCACCCTGTGTTTCTTACACTGCGGTGTCACCCACGCTGTGACCCGCGGGGCGGGAGGCTTTTAGCCACAATCCGTGCCACAGCCACCTCGGCCCAGCTCCTGCTTCCCTGTCTCTGCAGGCTTGTTTGGTGTC
>NW_009740579.1:0-252 GCF_000703405.1 Apaloderma vittatum | reverse complement strand
TTTTTTTTCAGCCGTTACGTCCCTCTCACTGCAGAGTGTAAAAAAATGCAATCATATGCTTCCACAGGATGTTGACTTCTTTGGAACAACTACGGAAATAAATGTATCTTGTAACAGGAGTAAATGAGTACAAGATAAAAAGGTAACAAAATGAAAGTCAAAGAATGGTATGTTTGTTTAAGGATGTCAAAGGCAGGAAGAGAAAGATTTAAATGCGTTTTCAAAGCTGCTTATTTACTTGGAAAAAAAAAA
>NW_009740578.1:0-252 GCF_000703405.1 Apaloderma vittatum | reverse complement strand
ATGTGGAGTACGAGGCAGAAAGCACAGCGGTATTAAAACTTGCCCACACAGTAGTAGGAGCGACTTGATAAAAGTCAGTCATTCTTTTTCCGATGCTCTCTTACACTAGTCCCAATTTTACTCTTCCTTCCACCTCTTCTCATATCTTTTCCTTCTCTTCCATTTTCCCCCTTCTTGGCAGTGACATTCTTTTTGCGTCCTGCACTGCTTGCCCCTGCAGCTGCTTGACCTGTACTCTTCTCTGGAAAAAAA
>NW_009740577.1:0-252 GCF_000703405.1 Apaloderma vittatum | reverse complement strand
CCAAGTTCAAAATTCATAATAAGAGAATCAACCAGGGAGTCCAATTCTTCCAAGTTCATAAAAGGCATGGGAGTTTTCTGCATAGGATTGTTTACAGAAGTGGAAGACAAAGCAAATGAAGTGAAATAGTTGTTAAAATATCCGGCTATGTCACAAATTCTTTCTGCAAAGCTCCTGAGAGGACTTGTGTTTCTGTACGACCCTACGAAAAACAAAAGCAAGAAAATCAAATGCAGCATTTTGCTAAGAGAA
>NW_009740576.1:0-252 GCF_000703405.1 Apaloderma vittatum | reverse complement strand
TTCCCACTTCTGTGCACCCTGAAAGCACAGGCATGTGGTTTCCATCCTTAAGAGAAATAATAAACTGACTCCAGATGAGAGTGGGTGCTCAGCCCACATCTGTGTGTCTCCCCATGAGGGACTGGGGACACCATGTCTCAGTGCAGTGCCAGCCATGGGGATGGTGCAGCCTGACCCACAGGTCCCCACGCCCCCACAGCCTCCTGCTCCCCAGGTGCCCTGCGCCCTGCCAGGAGCTGCCTTTCACTCACC
>NW_009740575.1:0-252 GCF_000703405.1 Apaloderma vittatum | reverse complement strand
ACCTCTCATAGGGAGAGGAGGACACAGAGGTTATTTCATTATACGCAGATAAAGAAGAGCAGCCTCAGAGATGGTGAACTTGAAAGAAATTGCCACTCATGTAGCTCAGGTCAGAAGTAGGAGACCTTGAAAATGGGATTTGCACCCAGGGGTCCAACTGTGTTTTTAAGCCCACTGACAGATCGGGATGGGCTTCAGGACACGTGACTCTCAGTGAAATTATGGAATGTGTAGCTGAGCTAAAGGTGTACA
>NW_009740574.1:0-252 GCF_000703405.1 Apaloderma vittatum | reverse complement strand
AAGGCTGGGCCAGCCACTGAACTCTGACAGACGCCCTCTGTCATCACCCCAGCACCCTCCCAGGGGAGGATAACGGGGGAACCGGGGAGAAAGACTTTGAAGGTGGAAAAAAAACTTGATCCAATTTAATGGAAGAAAAGAAATTTTAAAAAGGATAATACAATAGCAATGAAGACTCCAGACTATATGCAGATATATAGAAGTATGCAAATACGCTCAAGAATACAAGAGAATATGTTAATATGGGACCCA
>NW_009740573.1:0-252 GCF_000703405.1 Apaloderma vittatum | reverse complement strand
GAGAGCCGTGGGCTCCCTCGCTTACGCGTTGGGTCAAATGCCTCGTCCCCGTTAAATCCAGCTGTGGAAGCAACAGCTTTGGACTTCAACGCGTATTCGTCCTTCCCGAACACCCTTATTTATTTAAGTATGTACAAATAATTCATATTTATGTATTATTTAGAGGTGGATATATAGATATATTATATAGAGATGGATAGATAGATGAATGATATAGGTATAGATGAGATAGGTATAGATATAGGTGATATA
>NW_009740572.1:0-252 GCF_000703405.1 Apaloderma vittatum | reverse complement strand
CCCTTTCCCAGCAGTGGGTGCTCGTTCATCTTGATCTGCCTACCCCAAGCAGCTTTATAGGAGGAGGAGAAGCCAGCTGAGCTTCTTGGTGGATCCTCCATCAGTTGTGGCAGCAGCTTGGAGCCAGGAGAGGTTTTCTTGAGGGCTACTCGCTTTCATAAACCTCTTCTTGGCTTGTAAGCATGGAGGAAAACTACCTGCCACCGAGAACCTGATCCGTTTGGGAACCCCTGCCACTGTCCCTCCCCGAAC
>NW_009740571.1:0-252 GCF_000703405.1 Apaloderma vittatum | reverse complement strand
AAAAGACCTTTAAGATCATTGAGTCTGACCAAACATCTTCCATCAGCAGCCCCACCTTTCTGTAATGTTTTGGTCTGCCCTTTGTTTTATATGCCTATTCTTGTGTTCTGACTACCCTAACACCTTTAATTGCCATCCCTAGAGGTAACATGAGTGCAAAAAATAATAGTAGCTCTTCTTTACTTTCAAATACCCTAAACTCCAGCGTAACTGACCTTGACTCCATCAATAGTTCTTTCATTCTGGACTCCC
>NW_009740570.1:0-252 GCF_000703405.1 Apaloderma vittatum | reverse complement strand
AAACCTCCAAACATTTGGCCAAACAAACGCAAACCGTTAGCTTTACGTCTCCCTCCGTCAGCTCCCTAATTTTCTTATGGAAGAATATTCCTCTCTTCTGCTCCTAACGAGCTCCTTTATACAGACCCCTGGTTGGGATTATAAGCGTTGCAAACATCTGAGGTTAGGTGAAAGCAGCTTACTTGGCTGATCACATACGGAGGGCATTGCATACTTTAAAAAACATTAAGGCAGCTGAGGTGATGGAGACCA
>NW_009740569.1:0-252 GCF_000703405.1 Apaloderma vittatum | reverse complement strand
AGCCCAGTAACTGCACTGCCCAGGTCCCCAGGACTTTTCAAAAGAAATAAAAGCTACTGGAAGACTATACACTCACAAAAAGAGCAAAACAATGCAAAAGACTTAGGACTCCATTTTGGCATACTCCTCATAAATTAAGAACTATTGTGTTACAAATACTGTGGTTCTTTGCAAAAAAAGGTAACAAACTCCTAATTCCATTGTTGACACATTTCCTCCCTAAATGTCATTCTTAGGCACTGTTACCTGAAT
>NW_009740568.1:0-252 GCF_000703405.1 Apaloderma vittatum | reverse complement strand
GGCGAGGCCGAGAACCGGGACTGGGACGGGACGAGTCGGGCCGCGGTGGGTCGGCCCGGGCTGCCCTGCACTGCTCCTTCCGCACGGCACTGCGCTACTTCTGCACCGCTCCTGCACTGCAGTGCTGCTCCTGTACTGCTCCTGTACTGCGCTGCATTGCTGCTTCTGTGCTGTTCCTGCACTGCACTGTGTCTGTGCTGCATTGCATTGCTCCTGCACAGCCTCTGCCCTGCCGTGTGCTGCACTCCTGCA
>NW_009740567.1:0-252 GCF_000703405.1 Apaloderma vittatum | reverse complement strand
TTTTGTTGCTTTTGTTGCTTTTGTTGCTTTTTTCTTTCTTTGCTTTCTGCTTTCTTTGCCTTTTTGCTTTTTTTGCTTTTTGCTTTTTTTCCTCTTTTGCTTTTTTTGCTTTTCTTTCCATTTTATTGCTTTTTTCAGCTTTTTTGCTTTTTTTCCTTTTCCTTATTTCGCTTTTTTTTGCCTTTTTTCCTTTTTTCCCCTATTTTTTTCTCTTTCTTCCCTTTTTCCCCTATTTTTTTCCCGTTTTCCCCT
>NW_009740566.1:0-252 GCF_000703405.1 Apaloderma vittatum | reverse complement strand
ATGTGCAATTTCTTGCGTTCTTTTTTCTTACCGGAAGGGCAGTGGGGAAGCTGTTTGTTTTGTCTTGTAGTCTCATTCTTTCTATCGTGTAGACACTCAAATGCAAGACTCAGGTGGCTTATTCTTAAATCCCCGAAGGGCTTCTGATCCAAATTTCCATGGTATAAAATCACTCTGCAGGATCTAAAGAACTAAAACTGTTTTAAAGCTCTGCCCTTTCTTTGTTGTAACCACTGTCCTGTCCTCTTCCAG
>NW_009740565.1:0-252 GCF_000703405.1 Apaloderma vittatum | reverse complement strand
TCGGTTATTCAGGTTTGGGTTACATGTAAGAATATCTGACGCAGCGGTATTTCTGTACCTGGGAAACATCAGCATAAATTATTCATGGACTGTATGTGGCTTCAGCGATGGGAATAGGAAAAGATAAATGGATGTGTGGTTCTTTAGAGATACTAAACCGAGACCAGAAGATGATTTCTTGCCTTACAGATTTATTTTTTTAACTATAGCTATGTTTTTTTACAGTAAGAACTTATTTATGGTAAGTAATAA
>NW_009740564.1:0-252 GCF_000703405.1 Apaloderma vittatum | reverse complement strand
ACTCTCTCTGCGATCATGCATTTGAGAGTTTGCTGATTAATGAACATTTGCCCTGGTCTAGCTAGTCCCTGGTCTGGGGGAAGCCCTGAAGCTGTGCAAACAGGGTGTTTGCTGTGACTTATAAAGGCTGTTGAGCTGGTCATCAGCCTCCTTCAATGTCCACCTCCCTCATGGTTGAACCTGTAACCATCTTGGTCCACCACAGTCCAGGTGTGGTGACACTGAGTTCACACAAGCAAAGGGCACTTGTCC
>NW_009740563.1:0-252 GCF_000703405.1 Apaloderma vittatum | reverse complement strand
GTGCTGTGTGCACTGGTGTAGATGTACTTCGTCACCACCTTTTTGAGGAAGAAGCCCTAATTCCCACATGACCATTCTCAGGCTCTTACAAAGACTGTAATGCATTAATAACCTTTGCACCTTTCCTGCCACATGGATCTCCATCCCTACCTCTAATATGATGGCATACCTAAGGACCTTGTTAGTACTCTCTCAAACACTGGCATGCTGCTCCCATATTCATACCTAGTGACCCTGGGTTTATCTCTTTCC
>NW_009740562.1:0-252 GCF_000703405.1 Apaloderma vittatum | reverse complement strand
TATAATTGGTTGGACAAAACCAACAAAGTTTACATTTTGTAAACAAAACAAATCCCCAAGCAGGAGTAGCTCTGGACTCCTGGAGCATTTTGAAACTCTTTTATGCAGAAAAAAGCCTTTCCTACTGGACAGAAATATATACATGTTTCATTTCAATGTTTCCTTCAAGACGAAAGCTGTTTCGACAGTTCTACTTTTGTGCTGTCAACATGACACGATCAAAATCCTAACTAAAATCCATTTCTATGGCTG
>NW_009740561.1:0-252 GCF_000703405.1 Apaloderma vittatum | reverse complement strand
ACTCCCACTAGTCATGAAGAGCAGTTTGATCAGATCAAGTGAAGGCCATAGCATTGGGGCTTTCAAACTAATGAGCTACAGTGATCCTAATGTTCTATCCTTGGTTTGGTTAGTTATTATTGAAACTAGGGGGCATAAGAGGTGCCTTCCCATCTAATCTAAACAGCAGGGTGGTGTGTTGTTTGGAGTTGGGAAAAGAGATCACAGTTGTACACAGCAAGATTAAATACACCCCGGGCCATGCAGACAGAT
>NW_009740560.1:0-252 GCF_000703405.1 Apaloderma vittatum | reverse complement strand
TTCACTATTTCTTAAATTAGGTGGGAATTAACGAGAAATTATGTACAACTGTATTTTGCAGAGAGCCTGTTTCTACAACTTCCGATCTACCTTAAACTAGTATTAGAAAACTATGTAAACAAAAAACCCAGCTTTACAAGGTGAGTTCAGCCTGTAGGTCATCTTTTTAAAACAAAAAACAAATATAGTCTGTACTACCTTTACACAGGTAGGTAATTTTAAGCTAGACAAGCTGTGCAAGAAGACTCCTAG
>NW_009740559.1:0-252 GCF_000703405.1 Apaloderma vittatum | reverse complement strand
GAGAGTATATAAATCATGGAAGGAGGGGCTGAATACTGGAATAAATTACTTGGAGTTCCAACTTGGCATCTTCCAGAGTTATATATGACAGTAAATCATATAAACTCATAGGATACAGTCTTTGAATCTGTTAAGTGTAAGAAATATCAATTAATTAGGCAACAACTTCATGCAAAAAGTGGGAAAAACCAACATTCCTTTAGCGAATAATATACTTGGTAGATAAGGAATTGGCTAGATGGCCACTCTCAA
>NW_009740558.1:0-252 GCF_000703405.1 Apaloderma vittatum | reverse complement strand
GCCTTGAGTGACCTGGGCCAGTGGGAGATGTGGAACAAGGCAGGTGGAACGAGATGATCTCTGAGGTGCCTTCCAACCCGAACCATTGCATGATTCTACGGATCTCCGGAGACCAGTTATCCCAACCTCCCTGCTCTAGCTGGGGCAGCCGCAGCCCTGCCCCACCGCGCTTGGGCTTTGGGCATTTCACAGCCTCTCGTGCAACCTGTTCCTGCGCTCAGCCACCCCCAGAATAAAAAAAAGCGTTTTCTC
>NW_009740557.1:0-252 GCF_000703405.1 Apaloderma vittatum | reverse complement strand
CTGGTCCAAAGGCCACCCAACAGTAAATAAACACAGTACCAGCACCAACATCATATTTCCCAGACAATAAACCAGCCACATAACAGGTCAGCACTACCGGGACCTGCATCACTTCAACACCCTCCAGCAGGACCATCATGACCACTGTCACATGCAGGCAGCAGTAATGCTTACCCCAGGCCACTCTGCAGGACCACGGTGTGCTGATCAGCACTGCTGTGCCAGCCACCACAGTAATAGACAGCCTCGTCC
>NW_009740556.1:0-251 GCF_000703405.1 Apaloderma vittatum | reverse complement strand
TTTCACCCATACTGGTATTCCTGGCACATGTGGCTTTATTGATCTCAGTGATCAGAGAAAGTGACAGTATCTGGCCAGTTTAAAAGAAATTATAATCAGATTCCCCTGTGTTCACCGCAATTTCAGTTCGGCGCTGCGCGAGGACGCCTCTCTCGCAGGCTCACCCCCTGAGGGACGGGGATCCGGCGCTGAGGAGAATTGCTCCCCGCGCGCCGCCACCGCCCGCGCCGCCCTGAGGCTCCCGAGGGAGC
>NW_009740555.1:0-252 GCF_000703405.1 Apaloderma vittatum | reverse complement strand
AGATGAACCCCCATGGGGTGTGAGGTGCCCCCTTGTCTGCTGGGCTGGGAATAGGGCCTGGGGAGCCACCCTCTCCCAGCTTAAAACCGGGGTGAGTAAGCGAGTCCTTGGGGGATGTGGAGAGGGGGCCTGCATCCAGCTGGTTGCATCTGTGCCGCGGGTTTCGAGGTGCCGCGGTGCTGGCCACACCTTGTCGGTGTCTGCCTGATGGGGTGGAGGGGGAAGCGCCGAGCCTGCAGCGGGACCTCCTGC
>NW_009740554.1:0-251 GCF_000703405.1 Apaloderma vittatum | reverse complement strand
TCTTTCTTTAGAAACTGTGGGGAACCTTCAGGTAAAGAAAGACTTCTTAAAAGAAGTAATTAAATCTAAACGCTCGCTCTTCTTGACCTATGTTTCGTTGTCATAAATTGAACTACATGAGAAGTGTTCATTGCTGTTCAAGGTGATTCCTTGCTTTGGTCATTAGAAATTGAGGTGTTCTAATAATCTAAAGCTGTACAAAGAGAGCCTTATCTGCTCTCCATCTAGAATTTGCAGGAAATAACTTTCAG
>NW_009740553.1:0-252 GCF_000703405.1 Apaloderma vittatum | reverse complement strand
AAGAATTCAGCTCGCACGCACAAGAAAGCAAAGCCCTACCCCAAAGAAAAAACCGAAAGCCGTGATTGAAAGCGCACTTGAAAGCTGCTGGGGAATATGAATGTGTCTTTGAAGTAAAAGGGCTTCCATTTGTTAAGCAGAAAATGGAGCTGTGTGTTTCGATTTATAGTTTTACTTAGCAAATAAAACAGGAGAGGAGTAAGTGTTTATGTCTTGCTCCGCTCCCAGCCCCTCCGCCCCCTTCGCCCCCCG
>NW_009740552.1:0-251 GCF_000703405.1 Apaloderma vittatum | reverse complement strand
GGTGTCCCAGAGGCCCTGAGGTGTCACCAAGAGGTGATGATGTCACTCAAGGGGTCCTGGTGACGGTCCTGAGGTGTCACCAAGACCCGGTGACGTCACTCAGGGGGTCCCCGGGTCCTCGGAGGTGGCGCTTGAGTTGCTGGGGAAGCACTAAGATGTCCCCATGGTGTGACGTCACTAGGATGGCCCCAAGGGCGTCCCCATGGCCTGGATGACATCACAGGGTGTCCCCAGTGTCCCCAAGGGTGTCC
>NW_009740551.1:0-251 GCF_000703405.1 Apaloderma vittatum | reverse complement strand
TCATTCAAAGGAAAAGTCTGATCATGCTGAAATGTGTAGAGTGCTACAGATGTACCCAAGGTACTCAGCTTCGTCTTGCTTAGATACACTTATTTTTCCATAATTCCTCAAATATACCTTTCACTGCAACCTTGTTTCTTGAGAGGCTTATTTGAAATCTGCATAGGATGAATCTTCAAAGATACAAAATCTAACATTCAGCAAGTGACTACAGCTTGCATCCTGCATGTGAGTTAAAGCTTAGCCCTTTT
>NW_009740550.1:0-251 GCF_000703405.1 Apaloderma vittatum | reverse complement strand
TCAAAGCCCTGTCCAACCTGGCCTGGAACACTTCCAGGGTTGAGGCATCCACCACCTCTCTAGAAAACCCATCCCAATGTCCCACCACCCTCACATGGAAGAATTTCCTTACATTCAATCTAAATCTACCCCCTTTCTGTTTCAAACCATTACCCCTTGTCCTATCGCCACATGCCCTTGTAATGAGTCCCTCCTCATGCTTCCTATAGCCTCCTTTAAGTACTGGAAGGCTGCTCTAACATTTCCCCAAA
>NW_009740549.1:0-251 GCF_000703405.1 Apaloderma vittatum | reverse complement strand
TCTTGCTTCTTATTTCAGGCAGGCGTGCTCTTCCAGAACAACACAGCTCGCACTCTCGGGCATTATTGCCCCTGGAATACCTTTTCCTCATTAGCATAATTCACTCATCACACAACAGAACACAACCCACTAACGCAGCACCACAGTGTTTTCAGCAAGAACATCCTCCAGACACAAAACACATTTACTTCAAGAAATGCATTCAGGTACTTCCTCCATCTGTCCTTGCTATCACCTGCTATCACTGTGAC
>NW_009740548.1:0-251 GCF_000703405.1 Apaloderma vittatum | reverse complement strand
CACAGAAGGGTGGCGGAATCACAGAATTAAAGACAGAATCACAGAACGGTGGTGGGATCAAAGAAGGATTTTGGAATCACAGCAAGGTAGGGGAATCACAACAGGTTGGTATAATCACAGCAGGGGGGTGGAATCACAGCAGGTTGGTGGAATTACAGAATTGAAGAAAGAACCATAGAAGGGTGGCGGAATCACAGAACAGTGGTGAAATCACAGAAGAATGGTGGCATCACAGAAGGGTGGTGGAATCA
>NW_009740547.1:0-251 GCF_000703405.1 Apaloderma vittatum | reverse complement strand
AACGGCCATGGGGAGCTACTGGAGGGGGGACTCGGGGTGTCCCTGGAAGCTCTGGAGGTGCCTTCAGCCAACGTGAGGTGCCCCTGGACACCCCTGGACCTCTGAGAACCACCCACGGACCCCCTGGCACCACTCATGGGCCCCCCCAAACCATCCATGGACCACCCAGGACCACCTGGAACCACCTGGAACCATCTCAGGACCCCCTTGTGGACCACCAGGACCACCCAGAACCACGTCAGGACTACTTG
>NW_009740546.1:0-251 GCF_000703405.1 Apaloderma vittatum | reverse complement strand
AGAAGAGGAGGCAAAGAGAAGGCACAGTGGTGCAAGAAAGGTAAAGCAGGGAGAAAGGAAGAAGACAAGAGAAAGGAGGAAACCAAAACATGATGAAAGGAAATGGGGAGGGGGCGGGAAGAAGGAAGAAAAGGAGGGAAACAATAGAAGGAATAAAGAAAGAAGGAATTGATTGACAGAATTACCAGCATGCACTGGTATTATATCAAGACGCTGACTGTTGTTGAGGATCTCAGCATCGTTGGTACCCA
>NW_009740545.1:0-251 GCF_000703405.1 Apaloderma vittatum | reverse complement strand
TTCGTTTCCCGCCTCAGCTTTTTTCTTTCTTAATTTTTTAATTTTTAGCCAGCCCCCAAACACAGGAGGGAACGGTGCCTAAGAATGGTGTTCCTTCTTAGAAAAGAAGAAAAAACAGTCACGGCAACTGCAAGGTTTAAATGAGACCTCAGGCAGGAGTTAGCTTTAAAGTTAGATGAGCTATTAAAGGGGCAGAAAATTAAAATAGAAGATGCTGCAGCAAAGGTTTTGCCGCGGCTGGGCCAGGCCGG
>NW_009740544.1:0-251 GCF_000703405.1 Apaloderma vittatum | reverse complement strand
CCTCTCCAACCCCTCGCCATCCTACAAGGTCTGATGATGTTGCCGCTGATGAACAGCGATTGCTGCAGCTGCCCTACGGAGCTTATTCCCGTGGGCTGAAATCTGGAGCTAAGCAAAAGTCTGCCCAAGATCCCGAAAACGTGCCAGGAATCGAGGCAGAGTTAAGCATGCACAGGATTTTGGGAAGTGTGAGGGGGTTTGATTAAGCAGGGGAGTGATTTTAATCTGGAAAGGTAAGGGCCAGAAGATAT
>NW_009740543.1:0-251 GCF_000703405.1 Apaloderma vittatum | reverse complement strand
TTCATCTTTTCTAACAAAGGCCAGTTTCCTTTGTTGATATCTACCTGGCAAAATTCTGGATTCTGTACTTGTCTTTGGTGTAGTGGGTTGATCAGGAGCTGTCCTGCTGTTGGCCCCATGATAGCTGGTTGTTTTTCGGAAGGTGTTTGATGTGCAGCGGAAAGTCACCTACAAGAACTTGAACAGCTGGTACAAGGAGCTGAGAGAATTCTGCCCAGAGATTCCTTGCATTGTGGTGGCCAACAAAATTG
>NW_009740542.1:0-251 GCF_000703405.1 Apaloderma vittatum | reverse complement strand
AGTTGCTTTGATTCATTTGCTATAAACCAAAGTATCTGTGGCAATAATAATGTAAAAGCTTTAATGTCATTTGAAGTTATACAAAGAGTTTTTATATATAATCAATATGAGTAGAACTTAATCTAGAAGATACATATGTCCTTTGGTAAGTTTTTAATTAGTGTAATGCTGTATCAACACTTATTATCTAGGAAATGTGTACTTAGTTGGACTTTGAGGTTAAGTGTGCATTAACTGAGAGATTTTGAAAC
>NW_009740541.1:0-251 GCF_000703405.1 Apaloderma vittatum | reverse complement strand
CTCTCAGCCCGTACTCGAGGTCCCCGTTAGACGTTCCTCACCGTTGATGATGGTCGGAGCCCGGAACCTTCCGGCCAACTGGTCCCACTCCAAGAGGGCGCAAGCCCCAGCGAAGGGTTGGGCCAAAACCACCCCCGGGTGCCCCCCCAGGGCGAAAGTTTCAGCTGCCAGCGACGAGAAGGGCAACGATTGGAAGGGCCGGAGCTCTGTGGGGACACGTTCCCCCCAAATTCCATGAGGTCCCCACCCCA
>NW_009740540.1:0-251 GCF_000703405.1 Apaloderma vittatum | reverse complement strand
TTCCAGAAAAAAAGCATTAGCATGTGGCCACATCTGACAGTCAAATTTCATTTTGGCCTGTAAGGGGTAACAGCCCTCTGAGCAGTCCACTGTTCAGATGCTGAACTGCTAAAGATAGTGGGGCAGGAAAAGGCTTTTCCTGCAGTATCTGCCTTATCTACTAAGATGAGCCCCACGGGGAAATTTGTTGTGAGTACTGAGGAGGCAATACTCACAACAAATGTGAGAGAGGCCACTGGCTCCATAATCCA
>NW_009740539.1:0-251 GCF_000703405.1 Apaloderma vittatum | reverse complement strand
AAAGATCCACAGTCCACGTTCATTTTGGTGTGCTCAGAAAGCACAAATGCACAAGCTCTACTTCCTCACATAGTCACTGATCCTTTTTTAACTAGGTCGAGAGTAAAGTGGTGTAAGAGGGAAGAAACACTGGTGAAAATAACATCCTCCTTGCATTTAATATCAGAGCTCAGCTAAATGAGGGAAGATGGAAAAAGCTTCTCAATTTTACTACAGCCCCTCTGTCACAGGTTGCCCCATAATCCAACAGC
>NW_009740538.1:0-251 GCF_000703405.1 Apaloderma vittatum | reverse complement strand
GGGAGCACCCGGGCTTGTGCTGATCTCCGCGGACACTGCTGCTCCGTCACTGCTTTGTTGTGGTCCAGTGTGCCGTGAGGATGGGCTGTGCCGGACTGGTCGCCCAGCAGCAGTGACTGTGGCCACCTCTGATCCACATTTTCATCTCATCCCGCAGCTGAGGTGAGTGGAACTCACCTTCTTGGTCCTTCTCCCCGGGGGAATGAGGGTCATCACCTGCCTGGTGCAGGGGCGATCCCACCGTCGGGCCA
>NW_009740537.1:0-251 GCF_000703405.1 Apaloderma vittatum | reverse complement strand
AAGCTTGCTTGATTTGTGGCTGAGAGCATTCATTCACTACTGTACTAGGAGCAATCAGAGCCTTCCCCGCTCTTTTTTGCTCAACGATTTAGGGTCCACTACTTTGGCACAGCTGCCACCTTTTAGCCTCCATCAAGCAGAGATATTTTTAAGTGAACTGCATTTTGTGTTTGTCTTTCTTCCTCTCTTCCCTTTCATTCATCACCCTTTTTCTTTCCTTTTTATTTTTTTCTTTTTTCCCTTCCTTCTTT
>NW_009740536.1:0-251 GCF_000703405.1 Apaloderma vittatum | reverse complement strand
AGAGGGGAAAATGAAGAACAAAAGGGATTTTGGCGAAGCTGTGGGGCTACTCACGGTGAGGAAGGGGTGCCTGGTGTTCTGCAGCACCCGGCTCTCGGTCACCGTGTGGGCCACCTCGTCCTGCACAGGGGGGAGAGCGCAAAGAGCCCTTTATCCCCCGTCAGTTTGGGGAAAAAAACTCATTTTTTTCACCATTGCCAAGTGTATCCAGAATAAAAAAAGACAACAAAACAGGGCTGGGGAGCACAAAG
>NW_009740535.1:0-251 GCF_000703405.1 Apaloderma vittatum | reverse complement strand
CTCTTTTATTTTTTTTTTTTCTCTTAATATTTTTTTCTCGGAGGTTTTAATAACGTTTTGTTTCGATTTCACCGATTCCAAAAAAAAAAAAAAATCTCAAGAAATCTCAATAAAAGTGCTGGTTCCACCTGCGCTCGTGCTTTGTGGGGAAACTGAGGCAGAGTTATGTGTTAAAAAAACCTTTTTTTTGGGGGTGCTCAGAGCTTGGTGGCTGAACCTCACTGTGCCAGTGGGGAAACTGAGGCACGGTG
>NW_009740534.1:0-251 GCF_000703405.1 Apaloderma vittatum | reverse complement strand
GGCAATTTTTGTGCCTTTAATAATAGTAATATGAGGGTAAAAAGCCTTTATCATGATTTTAGTAACTCCAGTATAGTTAGCATCAATTAAACCTGGCAAAACAAACATTTCTTGCCGTGAGGTGGATGATCGCCCAATTAATAAGGCACTCAGCCCATGTCCCAGTGGCCCTGAAACATCCGAATCTACCACTTGTACCTGATCATTAGCCAACAATACGTCTTGAGCAACAGAAATATCTACTCCTGCGC
>NW_009740533.1:0-251 GCF_000703405.1 Apaloderma vittatum | reverse complement strand
TCTCCATCTGGACATTGAGCCACTGACCACTGCCCTCTGGATGTGACCATCCAGCCAATGCATTATCCAGCGAACAGTTCACCCATCAAATCCTCAAAAGAGAGAAGGATGCTGTGGGGCACCATGCCAAGGGTCTTCAGAAGGACAAATAGATGACATCCATTGTTCTTCACTTGTCTGCTGATGTAGTCACTCCATTGTAGAAAACCACAAGTTTAGTCAGGCAGGACTTGCCTTTAGTAAAGCCATGC
>NW_009740532.1:0-251 GCF_000703405.1 Apaloderma vittatum | reverse complement strand
ACTGGTGACTTGAAAAACACTTTTCATCCTTTTGCAGACTGGTCACATTTCCTGCCCAGTAGCTCCTGCTGAGACTTAAGCTTTGCTGATGCTGGTGGTGTTTTGCCTCTGAAGACAGGATCTCAAAAGAGTAAGCATTTTCAACATTTTTAACAAATGTTTGGGTTTTAAATGACTGCAGGCAGTAGCAAACTTTGCAGATTGTTAAGCACTGGAATCAGCTGCCCAGAGAAGTGGTGGAGTCACCATCC
>NW_009740531.1:0-251 GCF_000703405.1 Apaloderma vittatum | reverse complement strand
GTGAGGTGCTTGTGCAAGGAGGGAACTGTGCGCAGGGCGCTGTTGCAAACAAGTAGTGTGCGTGTGCAAGGCACTGGTGCAAGGACGCGCAGGCAGGGCGCTTGCCAGCGTGTGATGCTGGGCACGAAGGTGAGCGTGCGAGCAAGAGAGTCACTGTGAGTGTGCAAACGTGCGTGGGCACCACTGAAGCGTGCAAAGTGTGCAAGGGCACTGTGGCGGCGTGTGAATGTGCACAGAGCACCGTGTGAGCG
>NW_009740530.1:0-251 GCF_000703405.1 Apaloderma vittatum | reverse complement strand
CTGCCTCCTCTGCCTGGAGCCTGTGGAGGACCGGCCGTCCTTCTGCACAACTGGCTGCTCCCGGGGCCACATCCAGGTGAGAACGGTTCCCTTGCTCCTGGGGCACAGCTGGCACTTGCCAGCACCAGGGTCATCCTCACTCATGACCCTGGGAGAGCAGGGACACTGGCACCTGCCTTACACCAGGGCACTAGAGGTTCATCAGTTTTCCTTACTCCATCAGGCTGCCAGCCTGGGAGAACATCCAGCCG
>NW_009740529.1:0-251 GCF_000703405.1 Apaloderma vittatum | reverse complement strand
CCTCTAAGGATTGAGTCTGATACAAGAACAGCATTAGAGGGAATATTTCTCACCACATAATAGCATTATGTATGGGAAGCGCAATCGTGAAGGAATGCGTAAGCACCCATTGAGTTCTGTTTTCAAATATTTCACAAACCTGTTGAACTTTCACTGCTGGTATGTTAAGTTTTAGGTCAGAAGTGCTTATTTAACTGCCTTTGGCTCTTCGGTATCTTTCTTCTGTTTCTCTGAAGTTACATGCTTAGGTT
>NW_009740528.1:0-251 GCF_000703405.1 Apaloderma vittatum | reverse complement strand
TGCAAAAATGGATAAAAAATATTTCTGCCAAAATTTGCTAGCGGAAGCAGACTTACGTTAGGAATGAACTTACTCTGAAAACACTTGAAAAAATAAACAAACTCCATAAAATTTTCAATCTATCAAAATTGAAAATCTAAAATTTGAATTTTTATTCAGCTCTAATGTGCCGAAAAAAATTAAGAATAACTTACTTCAAAGGTGATGTTAAAAGTTTCAGATCAGTAAAATAATTTAGCTGTTACTCTGTA
>NW_009740527.1:0-251 GCF_000703405.1 Apaloderma vittatum | reverse complement strand
GTGTCCTGTCAGGTGGTGACGGTCCACTTCAAACTGAAATGGAAGCTGAAACAAAAGGGACTGGTACCAAAACACTTAGATCTGTTCCAAAACCAGCCTAAGACATACTTCTGCTGGCTTAAATGTAGCAGAGGTAGCTTTTCCTCAGCTTTCCAATGTAGTTATTTTCATTGTGGATCCTGCAGGGCCAGCCTTTGGGTGAGAATTGAGCCAGACCTTGTCAGCTCCAGTCCAAAGCTGTCGTTGCGTTT
>NW_009740526.1:0-251 GCF_000703405.1 Apaloderma vittatum | reverse complement strand
CCCTCGCCTGCGGCCACACACACAGCCCCTTGCTCTCGGGTACACCCTTAGGCTGTTATTTAACTGGTGCTGCTGCACCAAAGCTCGGTTCCAGGCCCGATGTGAGGCTTTAGCTCCTTGATGGCGACGGGGATTTTGTGGCAGAGCCAGGATTCGGTCCTTACCTTGCCCGTGGTCAAGGCACGGGCTGGGCTTGGGGCTCTGCAAAGCGAGCTGGGGCTGCCCGGCTGGGTGCGGAGGGGAGCGCGGTG
>NW_009740525.1:0-251 GCF_000703405.1 Apaloderma vittatum | reverse complement strand
ACTTAATTATTGCTCGGAGTGTCACTGTAGCATTATGGAAAAATTTGAAATTCAGCTTGCCCGGCTAGATTTATTTTAAGTCTGACATTTTCAGCCCCAGCTTTCACTCTCTAGGTCTCTTTTTCACTCTGACAACACATCAATCTATTTCCTAACAGTTCTAACATTAAATTAATCTCTCTTAATCTGATTTTTTTCCACTTATTTTATATTGGGAAAAAGCATTTATCTGCAAATGCAGCCTGGTACGC
>NW_009740524.1:0-251 GCF_000703405.1 Apaloderma vittatum | reverse complement strand
CCACGTGGGTGTGCAGCGGGTGCTGGGCTGGGGCATGGGGGGGGCACCGTGTAGAATCGGAGGGGACAGGGGGTGGTTTGTGGGTGCAGTGGGGCACCACGGGGGTGCTGACAGGCCTCGGGGTGCAGGGGGGCTGCACTGACGCAGTGGGGGCACCGTGTGGGTGCAATGGGCGTGATGGGTGTGCAATGGGGTGCGACTGGGGTGTGATTAGGGTGTAATGGGTGTGCAATGGGGTGTAATGGGTGTGC
>NW_009740523.1:0-251 GCF_000703405.1 Apaloderma vittatum | reverse complement strand
TGAGTTTATAGCAGTTCACAGAGCAATTTAGTTGGAAGAGAATCTCAGGAGTCACTGTTTGCTACGTTCAGTTGGACAACTTGAACTCGGTTATGCAGGCCCACGTGAATTGGAAGAAATCATTTGTGACACGTTGAGAAGCTAACTAAAACAAGAGATTACTGGCTAACACTTTTTAGTCTTCTGTGGCGAACCAGTCTGTAATCGCTCTTCTATCCAGTTTTTGTGGATGAGCTTCATTTGCAGTTTCC
>NW_009740522.1:0-251 GCF_000703405.1 Apaloderma vittatum | reverse complement strand
AGTCTTGTTTGGTGACTGGCATTTTTCTTGTCCCATGGCGAAAGTCTGGTTTTGGCTTGCAACTCATCGAAAACCGTGGTAGCGTTTCTTCACCTGTGGATACAACAGTAGTGGTGCGAAGGAAATACAAAGTGGGTTGTTGGCAGGAACAACTCGTTTGAGTTTATCCGAGGCTGCCTAGTGCAGCCTTTCGTGCTGGTGTGCTTTGAACCACGAAGCACAGTTTTAGCCAGCCTGCTGAGGCCGGGCTG
>NW_009740521.1:0-251 GCF_000703405.1 Apaloderma vittatum | reverse complement strand
TTTTTTTTTTCTCTTTTCCAAAGTTCATATTGAAGTGTGAATCTATCCCATAATCTTTTTCTAACCAAAAGATCCAATCCTTCTTAGACTCGGCCCTTTGATCTTGTATTCTTCTAAGACAGAGCAAGGACTTGCATGCTTGTGCTTAACACGCGTATAAGCACTTTCATCAAAATATAAAATGTCCTCAGTAGGGATGGTAACCAACAAGCAAATCTAGCAGGTGACAAAAAGCTATTTTTTGTAAGGAA
>NW_009740520.1:0-251 GCF_000703405.1 Apaloderma vittatum | reverse complement strand
AATTCTTTAACTAAATCTATCTCCTTCACCCGCCTCCTGCACAATACTTCAGTAAATAAGTTGTATGCTGCTTGCCTCTCCATTACTTTTCTGCGTTGACGTCGTTTCAGCTCCTTTCAGGCTTCGGCAGCACGTAGCACCCGGGCCCACCTCCGTGGTCGCCCGGGGTCCGGGAGACCTAATTCCGGTTTTCGTCCTTTTGACCGCCTCGCTGATAAGGCCTGCACCCCTTCGCCGGGTCCCCGTCTGGC
>NW_009740519.1:0-251 GCF_000703405.1 Apaloderma vittatum | reverse complement strand
GGTTTCCTGCAAGCCAGAATCGCTGTCCTTGCTGACATGACACCAAACCCTTTCTGGCTTGGAGGTCGTTTGAATTCAGCAGATTCAAACATGGATAAATTTTATTTGCAGAATTAACACCCAGAGAATTGTTGTAAATAAAGAGAGTGTAAGAACAAAATGTTTTGCTTCTGAAAACAACACATAAGGAGAATTAAAGCCATTCAGGTGTCTGGGGAAATTTGGATTTATGATGTTAAGTAGTTTCTGTT
>NW_009740518.1:0-251 GCF_000703405.1 Apaloderma vittatum | reverse complement strand
AAAGTTCTAAGTACACAGATCACCTTTTTGCCTTCTACAGTACCTTACTAACCCTTACCACCTGAATTCCTACAACTTATTGACCCGTGCATGTTACTTCACAGTATCATACGCAGAAAAGTATGTCATATTTCTCTCTTGAAAGTTGTTGCCTCCAGTTAGCTCACTTCAAGTTTTCTGAAGCACCAATTTGCACAGAACTAAATTGCGCTACTATGCAAACCAGTTTTGCTAACACATAAAATCTTAAA
>NW_009740517.1:0-251 GCF_000703405.1 Apaloderma vittatum | reverse complement strand
TGATCCACCCGGGTGCCAGGGGACAGATCTGGGTGCTGGGGGACAGACCCCAGTATGGGGGGACCCACGTGGACCCCAGGGTGGTTGAGGACCCACCTTGGTGCTCAGGGACCTGTCTGGGTATTGGGGACAGTCCCTGGGTACTGGAGGACCCACTTGGGCACAGGGGACCCGTGTGGCTGCAGGGGACATCCCAGGTGCTCATGGACCCACCTGGGTGCAGGGGACAGCCCCAGGGTGCTTGGGGACCC
>NW_009740516.1:0-251 GCF_000703405.1 Apaloderma vittatum | reverse complement strand
AGGGAGAGGGGCTGGATCAGCTGGTTCCGATGCCACCGGTCCCAGCTGCCGTGTGGAGGGACCGTGCCAGCTCCCGACTCACGGGGCACACACCCCACCACACAGGCAAGCTGGAGAGGAGCTTTGGGGCTCGCTGCTGCCCAATGTGCCAGTGTGTCCCCCCTGCCCACAGTGTGACCTGCAGGGCCTGTGGAGGAACGAGCTGGGCTCCAACATGACCCTCTCAGCCTTGGACACAGCCGGGACATTCT
>NW_009740515.1:0-251 GCF_000703405.1 Apaloderma vittatum | reverse complement strand
TAGTCACATGTAGTCGTTCAGGTTCAAAGGGGCCTTGCGAAGCTTCTAGACCAACCTCCTGCTCACATCAGGAGTTGTGCTGAGCTCCCACCAGGTTCCTCAGGGCTTTGCCCAAGAGGGTCCTGACAACATTTTGGGGGGGCATTTGGAGGACGAAGCTGGAGCCATCTCTGAACAATTCCCAATCAGGTTCTTCAAGAAGGACATCTTTTAAGTCTCACCAACTGGAATACGTGTGTTCAATAGTTGTG
>NW_009740514.1:0-250 GCF_000703405.1 Apaloderma vittatum | reverse complement strand
ATCAGTTAGATTTAAGGCTTCAGTATGAAACCAGCTGGAGGAGGTTTTGACAGAACACTGTCAGAAGACTCGCTGCCTGCTCAGGTACGTGTTAACCATGTTGCCTTTGCAACATAGAGCCTATGATTGATAAAGCAAGTGAAAATCAGTCACAATGGTTTCAGGTATTGATCCCAAATGGATGAAAGCATAAACATTCACTAAAGTCTTACAGTTAGAAACAATGGATCAAGCTTTTGGTTGAACTGGA
>NW_009740513.1:0-251 GCF_000703405.1 Apaloderma vittatum | reverse complement strand
AGGACGGAGGGACAATGGCAGGTGGGACCACGAGTCACAGACTCCTGTGATCCCAGCGGTGACACCCAGCGCCCTCCGTCACTGGGAGCAGCTCTCCAGGTTGCCGGGCAGGGGGGCTGCCGGCGGGGTGGGACACGTTCCAGATGCAGAAGCAGCCGCAGCCCGGCCTCTCCTGGGCTGTTGGACCTGGCAGGATCTGTTCCCCTGACGTCTGATTTGGGGCTGGGAGGTCCAGATGCCAAGACTGACAC
>NW_009740512.1:0-251 GCF_000703405.1 Apaloderma vittatum | reverse complement strand
TTTCTTGAACCCGGGTCCAGTCCTCGAGGTCGTTTTGGGCCTCCTGGGCCTTCCCTTGAACCCGGATCCGCTCCTTGAGGTCATTTTGGATCTTCTGGAGCTCTTCTTGAACCCGGGTCCAGGCCTCGAGGTTGTTTTCGGTCTCCTGGAGTTTTTCTTGAACCCGAGTCCGGTCCTCAAGGTCCTCCTGGAGCTTCCCTTGAACCCGGGTTCAATCCTCCTGGACCTCCTGGACCATTTCTTGAACCCGG
>NW_009740511.1:0-250 GCF_000703405.1 Apaloderma vittatum | reverse complement strand
AAGGAGCCAGGTGTCTGCACATTTACTATCCCGGGCCAAGAGCCTGACATCTTTTGATAGATGCCATCCTGGGGTGAGCTATGGTCTTTATAATCTCATCATAGAACCAAAACACACCTCCATCCCAAAACCCAAAAGCTACCCACCTCCCAAGTGTGACCAACTCCCACTGTGTTTGTGCATTGAATTTTCCTAGTCTGTATCTTTAAACGCAAAGAAATGAAAATTTACACCAATCACCATAAAGATA
>NW_009740510.1:0-251 GCF_000703405.1 Apaloderma vittatum | reverse complement strand
CGGGGTTTGCCTTCGTGGAGTTCGAAGACCCAAGGGATGCTGAAGATGCAGTGCTTGGCCTCGACGGGAAGTACGTGCATGTCCAAACCCTCCTTTCCTGCCCCGGCTGCAATTCCTGACCTCCTCAGCCCTCGCCAATCATCGATATCTGTTCTGTGTGTAACGAGCACAGGGGGGAAAAGTATTCCTTTGATTAATGCTGCTTATGTCTTGCAGGATAATATGTGGCTCCAGGGTTAGAGTGGAAGTGT
>NW_009740509.1:0-251 GCF_000703405.1 Apaloderma vittatum | reverse complement strand
CTGGGGAGGAGGGGGAGGTTGCGCCTGTGTGTGTGCACACACGTGTGCGCGTGCCCATCCCTGTGTGTCGGTGTGAGCACACGTGTCCGTGCGTGCACGTGTGTGCGGTTGTGCGTGTGCGTGTCTGTGTGCGCACGCGTGTGTCTGTGCGTGTGTCGGTGGACACACACAAGTCGGTGTTTGCGCATGTGTATCCGTGTGTGTGTGCACGTACGTGTGCTTGTGCCTGCACACCTGAGTCCGTGTGTGTG
>NW_009740508.1:0-250 GCF_000703405.1 Apaloderma vittatum | reverse complement strand
TGGTTTATTCTTCACATGGTATATAGATGCATGTTTTTCTTGGAGGAGTAGGAGCAATGAAATTAAGTGTGCTAATTATTGTTTACTAATACTATTCATTTTAAGGAGATCGTACCCAGCCCCAGCTGGAACCTGTTTCTCTGTTGCTTAGATAAAATAGTCCTTATGGTTATGAAGAATGCTTTAGAAAAGAGATTAATAATACAGTCAGAGATGGAGGTGAGCTAATTGGATTTCTTGATTTCTCTTT
>NW_009740507.1:0-250 GCF_000703405.1 Apaloderma vittatum | reverse complement strand
CTTTTATGTAAAGTTTTTGCTGTTCCACTCCACAGCAGCACTCTCCAAAATCCTTGCCTCTCAGCAAGGACCAGCTTACCCTGTTTTGTCATTGTGAAAGGATAGAGAAAATCATGATGTCTGAGGTTGAATGGATGTTCCTTATATATGGTGTTTGCTTCAAATGTCAGCTGCCCTCACTTTGAAATGCTCTGAGGCTGTTCACAAGTCCTCCAGGGAATGCAATGCTGGTTGAAGCAAGCAGCAGGAA
>NW_009740506.1:0-250 GCF_000703405.1 Apaloderma vittatum | reverse complement strand
CCTTCTGGAATGTCATCTTTCACCCTGTGATCCACAAAAGCAGAGAGAGACATGCCCGTTACCTGAAAAAAGGGAAAACTGCACAGAAAATGGCTAATCTTAGCGAACCTTCTGTAAAAATAAAAGTGCAGGCGCCTAGGTGAGGACGGAGGTTTGGTGGAGTGGGCTGGATGGGCGTGCGGCGGTGGGACTGACGTCTCCTAGCCACGCTTGCAGCGCTTGATGGAACGCCTGAGGAATAAAAAGCTGA
>NW_009740505.1:0-250 GCF_000703405.1 Apaloderma vittatum | reverse complement strand
GGCTCCTGAGCTCGTCTGCTTGGTGCTCACCAACAATCCTCCCTTCAGGCTGCTGGAGCCGAGTGTGCTCTGTTCAGCACCGTGCTTCCCATCGTACCCAAAACTGACCTTGGGGACTATGGGTGTCTCTGCTGGAGCCTTAACCAACATGGGACCTCATTCCCGGGCTGGCCAGAGGTTTGTCTGGTGGCGCAGAATAGCCAGAGCTAAGAATATTCAGCTCGCAACGCGTTTTATTTATGGTTCCTTC
>NW_009740504.1:0-250 GCF_000703405.1 Apaloderma vittatum | reverse complement strand
GATAGTGTCCTTTCAGAAGGTGGCATTCAATGGCCTCGTTATTGCTGTCTATTTGCTAGTATTCGGCTTCTTACCTGATCTATTTACAGCAGGTCAGTCTGATCCTTCCCAGAGCACAGCTCTACAGTTTACTTTAGAGATACAAACATAGAACAGTTAAACATATGTAGTCCTGTTTTAGAAACTGAACTTTTAAAGTTTAGGACTTGTATTGTGCTTCTTTGGATAAGTCCTATTTAAATACCGATAA
>NW_009740503.1:0-250 GCF_000703405.1 Apaloderma vittatum | reverse complement strand
CATAGGCATTAACCAGCAGATTAACAGAAGGACGAATCTGTTTCAGGGAGAACACTTTCTACTGACTTGCGTTTGGAGTTGGAATCATTTCCAAACCAATTCTTGAAGATCATTTATCCACACCTTTCTAAAAAAGGCTGCCTTGCTAGCATTCAGCAAATATTCCTGTGCAAGTAGCTTGTATCAACACCGTCACTCTTAAAATATTATAATCTCCTTTCTTTCCCTTTCTAAAGACAAATAATTATGC
>NW_009740502.1:0-250 GCF_000703405.1 Apaloderma vittatum | reverse complement strand
CCTCTGGAGAGGAATCACAGCTGTAAATCTTAAGAGGAAATACATGCCTCTATTAGTGTGGACTTAGATGCCTGATTACTTGTGAGGTGTTGAGCCTCTGCACTGGCTGTTGGATAGCCTGACCCACATACCTTTCTGAATCCTATTCTGACATCCCTGATGGTATCCGTGTCTCTGAGAAACTGGCCACTCTAGTCCCACCTCAGGATTGTGTTGGGTAACGGGGCACCTCACTATTAGGCTTTGGAGT
>NW_009740501.1:0-250 GCF_000703405.1 Apaloderma vittatum | reverse complement strand
TCCCAAGCATGGAGGGAATTAATCTTAACTAGAGAAATGTCTTGAAACTCACTGATTATGTTTGATCTACTTTATAATATAATAGCGTCCTGTCTTAATTGTGGTGGACACCTAAGTTGTATGCAAAGAACAGCATCAAAAAGCCTTTTCACCTCTTGGGTGCGTGTAACCTGAAATTTCTGTCTCATTTTTGATGACTTTTAGCCTTCCTGTTAACTCCTTTCCCAGTATGTGAACAATAAGGTAATTC
>NW_009740500.1:0-250 GCF_000703405.1 Apaloderma vittatum | reverse complement strand
GTGAATAGTGGAGACTTGTTCACCACTGTGACAGCAGTACTAGATAAACTACTCTGGATAGGAACCCCTGGGAACCAACAAACTGAAAAGTTGGTGAAAGATATTAATAAATTTTAGATGGCCTTTGGTAACCTTAAGGACAGGAAATCAATTATTCTTGTTATTGTTTGATACGTGACTGTCCATAATAAGTGAATATATAGCATTTTGAAGGCTGTAGTTCAAAAGGTTTGGTCGCTGATTGAAATTC
>NW_009740499.1:0-250 GCF_000703405.1 Apaloderma vittatum | reverse complement strand
CCCAAACCGAGCGATATTCCCCCAAAATGAGCGATTCTCCCCCCAAATGAGTGATTCTCTCCCCAAATGAGAGATTTTCCCCCAAATGAGCGATTTTCCTCCCAAAATGAGTGATTTTCCCCCCAAAATGAGTGATTCTCCGCCCAAATGAGCGATTTTCCCCCCAAACGAGCGACGCTCTGCACCAACGAGCGATTCTCTCCTACACTGAGTGATGTTCTCAGAAATAAAAAGAACGATTCTCCCCCAA
>NW_009740498.1:0-250 GCF_000703405.1 Apaloderma vittatum | reverse complement strand
TTTAAAAGCAAACTACGCTCTTACTGCTTTTGTGCTGGCTATTATGACCCTGCCTAGATTTCCTGAACTTTTTGTGCTCTAAGATGGTAATAAATGTTACCAAAAGGACAATAAAACAAGAGGTTTGGATGAAAATCAGTGACACCTCATTGGTGGGGATTATTTTAGGCAAAGTTTTCAATGCTGGTAGCGAGAAAACTAGCAAAAATAATCACAAGGAAGCATGTGTTGCCTGATCTAGTTGAGAGGT
>NW_009740497.1:0-250 GCF_000703405.1 Apaloderma vittatum | reverse complement strand
TTTGTCCCAGCCCTATGAACACCACTAAACCTTGTCCTTTAGGCAACATCTACCCTTCTCTTAACACCTCCAGCTCTGCCAGACCAGCTGGGCCATGTGGTGCTCTGGCCCCAGTGGTGAAAAAACCCCAGAAAATAAATGGGTAGGGAGTGTGTCTCTGCCACTTGCCTGCCAAGGCATTAATTATGTGACCAACAGGAATCAGTGTGCAGGACATGCAAGATTGATACGAAGTCATAAAATCTAAACG
>NW_009740496.1:0-250 GCF_000703405.1 Apaloderma vittatum | reverse complement strand
GTAGCTTATAAGCGACTGTGAAATTTGCTGACTTACACAGATGGCCAAAATGGGAAGGCAGAGTTTTGAAACATGGTGGTCTTCGTTTTAAAGTGTTTTATAATGGCAGTGTGAAAACTCTCCAACTCGTATGTTGAGTAATGTGGCTGTGATTAGGAATGGCACGGTCAATTTATATAAAATGATCAAAAAAAAGACTAATGCCCATCCTTGAGAATTGACACATGAGGCTTTGGTCAGTCTGCCTCTA
>NW_009740495.1:0-250 GCF_000703405.1 Apaloderma vittatum | reverse complement strand
GGATTGCAGGAGCTGCTCACTTTGATCCTTTTTCCGCCACTTTCTAACAAATTCTCCTCAGCTGTCCAGGCCATTCCACTTTGTATAAATGACATACTTACCAACCAGAAAAAGAAACCTGCTCTTTACTTGATTTGAGACATAATGGCTTCAGGTCAAAGTCCTAGCCCAAAGCTGCTTGGATCTGTTTATTTAATGCAAGGGTTACAAAGGGCTGGTAGACATGACACAGGGGGTAGGGGGGACATGC
>NW_009740494.1:0-250 GCF_000703405.1 Apaloderma vittatum | reverse complement strand
CATTCTCTGTGAGGGGTGTCAGTGGGTTAACTTTTGTGATGGGTGTTGGTTTACAGGTGCAGTCAGATTGTATCTTTCTTGTTAAAGCTTCTCTTAGTTTCTGTTGTCATGGGATGGACTTTAATCTGTCTGTCCCAAAGTAAGTTTACATTTTTAGGCCTGCTGGTCCATGAGGTTCAAACTCCAAAAATGTTCACTTTTAACGTGGTTCTGTTGGGTTTGTTCTTGGTGTTGATTTTTCTGAGAGCCA
>NW_009740493.1:0-250 GCF_000703405.1 Apaloderma vittatum | reverse complement strand
CTGGCAACTGGTCCTTACAGTGGAGATGCACGTGCCTTTGCTCGATGGGAATTCCTGAATGATGTAAAACTGATACACTACTTTTATGCTACTTCATATTGGTTTTTTTTTTCCTGCTTCCTGAACTGTTTTATTCTGTAATTTAGAAGAAACAAACAAGTCACTGCAATATTTTTTTCTTTCTTTCTTTTGCTGAATCAGTTCAACCACGAAGGGTCAAAGTTTGTCTGATGTATATGCAATCTGTATG
>NW_009740492.1:0-250 GCF_000703405.1 Apaloderma vittatum | reverse complement strand
AAAGTTAGCTTCCAGTTAATATTAATGTAACCAAGTAATAGTTATGTTAATTTGAAACTACTGCTCTGAAAACATGGGAGGAGAAACAGAACTGGAAAGATGTCTGTTACCAAAAAGGTGTATTGTAGTTAGCCCACAGCTACTGGTGTTTCAGACCAGTGCTCTACACTCTCTATAACTACTCTTAAAGGTCTTGGGAAATATTAAGTATTTAATTTGAATCCTACGATTCTGAATTGGACTTGACCAA
>NW_009740491.1:0-250 GCF_000703405.1 Apaloderma vittatum | reverse complement strand
AGTTGGAGGCCAGTAACTAGCAGTGTACCCTAGTGGCAAATATTGCGTCCAATACAGTTCAAGATTTTCATTAATGATCTAGATGATGAGATGTAGCTTGGAAAGATGACACAAAATTGGGAAGAGTACTTGATACATCAAAGGGTTGTGCTGCCATCCAGAAGGACATGAAGAGGTTGAAGAAATGGGCTGACAGGACCCTCATGAAGCTCAACAAAGTCCTGCAGCTGGGGAAGAACTACCCCAGGAA
>NW_009740490.1:0-250 GCF_000703405.1 Apaloderma vittatum | reverse complement strand
TTTCCAGAGGGAAAAGGTGTGAACGCTGGCTGCAGTTACCAACTGGCCAACGAGGAAGAGTTGGTGGCCCAGAAATAGATGATGGAGAGAACCGTGACCTATCCAAGTACCCAAGCTTGACCAAGTATTTTGCAAGAATTTACAAAGCCCAGAGTTATCTCAAAAGATCAGAGTTGAAAAATCATTAGTCCATTGCACAGAACTTGAGATGCCCCAGCCAGATACAGATAAACCAGACAAGCATAGCAAG
>NW_009740489.1:0-250 GCF_000703405.1 Apaloderma vittatum | reverse complement strand
CGAGCTGGTGCCAGCGGGGAAGCCTGTACGAGGACCACAGGCACTCACGCTGCGTCTGCCCAGTGAGGACCTTCTGGAACTGGCTGCATGGAGCTGTGGGCACCTCGTGCGTGGGCAGTCGCTGCTGGTCAAGCAAGGGCAGAGCCAGTTACAAAGGTCTGGCCACAGCAGACATGCCAGGAAGGACCCTGCAGGTGCTGATCCAGAGGTACAGGTGAAGACCAAGCCTGGCTGAAGCCCTCCTGCGCTG
>NW_009740488.1:0-250 GCF_000703405.1 Apaloderma vittatum | reverse complement strand
GGGTGGAAACTGTTTTTGGGGGGCGACTGTGGGGGAGCTGGAGAAGCGTTGGGTCCTGCGGCGTCTCTACATGAAGGCTGACGGGGTGATGGGGGAGGAGCTGTCTTAATTAATCACGGTCTGTGAGCCTGGGGAGGGTGTCACTTTTGAATTTTGTTTTTACTTTTGACTGAAATGGCGCGATGCGCCAAACACGTGTGTCAGTTTCTTGCCTGCTGGTGAGTACATTCATAAGGCTGGAGGCTCGGGG
>NW_009740487.1:0-250 GCF_000703405.1 Apaloderma vittatum | reverse complement strand
GTGACCTTTTTATTGTCACGTTGCCTCAATAACCTGAATTTGGTGCAAATTAGTTTGTCAAGCAGATTATATTCTAGCAAGATGGTCAAGAAGATTATATTATATTTGTCAAGCAGATTATATTATGCGTTAGTGTATTATCATAGGATCCTACACTAGAAAGTAGGAGATGGTTAAATATTTGCTGGTTCAGGAAAATCCTTTGCTCATGCCTTCATAATCTAGCCTGAAGAGCATCCATGACTTGACA
>NW_009740486.1:0-250 GCF_000703405.1 Apaloderma vittatum | reverse complement strand
GGCCCACTCTGAGATGGCGGCCATCTCCCCAAGATGGCCGTTGCCTCACAGGGTCGGGTGTGAAGACCCGAGGCGGGTCAGGGGAGATGATGCCCGGTATGGACACCATCTGCAGTCCTGCCTCTGGTTCTGGGCTCCTCGTTGCTGGGGAAGCCTGGTTTGGGCTCCCACATCCCACCTGCTCTTCCCTCGATGGACTTGAGACCCCGTGGGTGAAAGGAAAAATCCCCATAATAAAAACGAGCCCACA
>NW_009740485.1:0-250 GCF_000703405.1 Apaloderma vittatum | reverse complement strand
AGTTGACTGAAAGCCAGAACAACTGTGGACCATGAAATATTCTTCATTTTGGTGTTGACATCAGTTGCATCCTGCCTGTGGCAGAATCTGAGTTTTAAGATTCCGGCTTTTCTGTACAGATATATATATGTATAGTGGAAGGTGATTGAGAAATTCCTTTACGTAGTGGTTAGTACCCTTTGTCCGTATGCAACTGCATGCAAATATTGTATTATCATTGTGAGAAGAGCAGATGGGCTCGTTCCTTCTG
>NW_009740484.1:0-250 GCF_000703405.1 Apaloderma vittatum | reverse complement strand
AAGTAACTGACTGCAGAACATGGTTCTCAGCAAACAAAAAGGTCAGGGTCATTTCAGCCTGAAGGGAAAGTGAAAAAGACCCTCCACCCCTGGAACGCACATTTGCAGTTACTCAACAGATCTGCACACCAGGAACCGAGAAAGAAATGATGCTGCCAGCGGACGGAATGGGACAGTGACGTGGACAGTGGGATCGAGTGCACCCACCAGCAAGCTGCATGGTGCAGTCGACACGCTGGAGGGAAGGGCT
>NW_009740483.1:0-250 GCF_000703405.1 Apaloderma vittatum | reverse complement strand
GAATTAATTGCCCCAGGGTGGGAGGAATTGCAGCTGAGCGGAATGTCGCCGTCACTTGCCGTTGTGCTTGGGGGGGACTTCTTTTTTTTAACTTCCCGGCTCTCTGCTGGGAACCCAACACAGCCCAGAGGGAACAAGCCCAGAGGTTTCTGGACTCTGTGCAGGACAAGTTTTCGTGCAGCTGATAAATGAGGCAACCAGGAAAGGCGCCTTCCTGGGTCTGCTCCTTGTGAACTGGGAAGAACTTGTG
>NW_009740482.1:0-250 GCF_000703405.1 Apaloderma vittatum | reverse complement strand
GTAACGCAGCTTTTGCCAGTAGCTTTAACTCCTCTGACAGGGATTCTTCTAACAATCACTGATGAGTTCTTAGGAATAAGGTGATTATCATCTGTGTACTCTGAAAACAACATAAATACAGAAAAAATGTCAGTCGATTTGTAAGAATGGATATTAATATGGAATCGTACAACACTTCAAAGAATCCCTTTACAGGTATAAAGCAAAATTTGATATGTAACACCACGTTTCCAGCGCACCAACACACTAA
>NW_009740481.1:0-250 GCF_000703405.1 Apaloderma vittatum | reverse complement strand
GAAACTAGTTCAAGTTCTGCCAGGAGAATAAAACACTTTCATAAAAAATCCCCCCCAAAGTTCACAATGTAGTTAACATAAGAATTTGGACCACCTGAAGCTTGTGTTTTCAAATGCCTGTCTCTCGGATTAGATAGAAAGAGCTTGCCTGAGCTACACAAATTCTACTCAGAAAAACGAAAAGTAATTAATATCTGATAATTTCTTTTTCCTTATCTTAGCAACTGATGTCATCTACCTGGACTTGTGC
>NW_009740480.1:0-250 GCF_000703405.1 Apaloderma vittatum | reverse complement strand
ACCCAGTGGGGATTAGTCCTAACAAATTTAATCTTCCTAGTCTTCTTCTTGGGCCCTTGGCAGGTACAGCTCTGTCCCACTCGGTGGCTGCTTTGGTGTCTTTCTTGACGTGCTCTTGGATACTGTGGGGAGGTCTCTGAAGGCAGGTTTGAATCTCTGCCTCAGCACTGGTGCAGCTGACAAACCCAAGCAGCACTGAGCAGCTCCCATGCTGAGCCTAGAGGGTATTCAGAGCGACAAAGTATTATGG
>NW_009740479.1:0-250 GCF_000703405.1 Apaloderma vittatum | reverse complement strand
TTTAAAATATTATGCTTAATTTTAATGAATCACAGTTTTGTCAAAGAAGATTATTTAGAATGGGAATATATTTTGTGGTGATCCAAAACAGTTAATCGCCAGGTTAGTTTTTCCCTACGGCAAACTGGCTCAGAGGAGATTCAGTCTTGCTCTTCTCAAGTGATTTTGTTAGTTAACTTCCTCCTCCAACAATAAAGGGAATTACAGTCTTTTTTTCTATGCTTAAAGGCTGTAAGTGCCATACAAAATA
>NW_009740478.1:0-250 GCF_000703405.1 Apaloderma vittatum | reverse complement strand
TGGAGACCCTTGTGGTGCTGTCCTCCGTCTCTGTGCTGGAAAAACACTCCCTCGTAAGCATTGTTGAGGGTTGAGTGATTTCCATCTGCCCTTGACATCAGATTGCACCCCAAATCCCCTGATGGGTCTGGAGATGGATGGAGCTGGAGGGGCTGCTGGGGAGGCAGCACCCCACTGCCCAGTCCATCGTGGCGCTGGAATGGGCTTGGGTGACTCTGTGTAAGCAGAAGGATGAGGTCGGTCCTGTGCC
>NW_009740477.1:0-250 GCF_000703405.1 Apaloderma vittatum | reverse complement strand
AGACTACTTAGTGTGCTTCGCTAGTGCCTGGAGAACTACCATGGCAAATACTTTTCTCATCGTGTCTTGCTCACTTTGCTGCGTGCTTGAAGCTCTCGGACCCACCTTTCGAGGGGCTCAATCGCTAGGACAAATGGCTGAGTAATGCCTCTCTCGCCTCGCCCTCCTCCCCGCAGGGATGTGGCACACAGCGTTCAAAAGCTGCAGGATTGTGCCTGGAAAACCCACAATCACCTTTGAACACCCTGAC
>NW_009740476.1:0-250 GCF_000703405.1 Apaloderma vittatum | reverse complement strand
GTGCAGAGTGAAAAGATGAGTTCTCTTTGAGAGCTTTTACTCTTTGCTGGAGCTCAGTTACTTAGAGCAGACAGCCTGTGTTTGCCCTAGGGGTTGTGGGGTGTGCTGGTGGGTTCAGGCTGGGGAAGGTATTGCAGGATGCTGCAGACGAAAGAGTGGTCTTGTCTCCACCCCAGTTCATGTGCTTTGTGTGCTTGATCTGTGGTGGTTCTTCTGGACTCTATTTTTTCCCCTGCTGAGTGAAAAAGAA
>NW_009740475.1:0-250 GCF_000703405.1 Apaloderma vittatum | reverse complement strand
CCCAGAGTGGGAAAAGTGAGAACAAAAAAAGGAAGAAGCATCAGCCAGAAGAGGCTGTTTGTGGGTGAGTTCTGGCTTCCCACTCTCGAAGAGTTTTAGTCAGGTCAGCCTTCAGGAGTCCGGTGTGTAAGGGACATCCCTGCAACACTCGCACCAACCTTCCTCAGGTTCAGGTTTTTTGTAGCAAAGAAAGATGAGCAGAAAATGTCACTGTTCCCCTGTCGCTGACGGTGCTATTTACAATCTGCCC
>NW_009740474.1:0-250 GCF_000703405.1 Apaloderma vittatum | reverse complement strand
TTTTGGGAGGGGACTGTGGAGAACACAGAAACTGCCACAGAGACCTCTCATGCCAACTCTCTTCCAGCTTTTTGTAGCTGCATTTAGCAGCTACATTTTCCAAGCTTTATCCTACCTTATATCACAAGATTCTCTTCAGTCTTTACAGTAAACTCAAAGCTATAACTATGAAGTTCTTTAGGTGTGACAGACTATCTCAGGCAACAAATCTGAACCAAACAGGGAAGACACATACAGATTTGTTCCATAA
>NW_009740473.1:0-250 GCF_000703405.1 Apaloderma vittatum | reverse complement strand
TCAAGCGGCGCCGGGGCCGGCAAGCGGCATGAGGGGCCAGGGACAGTGGCAGTGGGGACAATCCTGTGCTGGGAAGCGTGGTCCCCACTCAATAAACCCCGATGTCCCGCTGGCCTGGGCCTGTCTCTTGGGATGGGATGAGATGGAGATGGACATGGAGATGGGGATGGGATGGAATGGGATGAGGGTGAGATGGAGATGGGGATGGGATGGATGCGGAAATAGAATGGGATAGGATAGAGATGGGAAT
>NW_009740472.1:0-250 GCF_000703405.1 Apaloderma vittatum | reverse complement strand
GTACTGCATCACCCTTCTCCCCCACCACTGTGTGATAACGAGCATATGTGATTCACCGCAGGTGGCTGTCCAGAGAGAGGGACTGGGGAGAAGCACCTTGTGAGTATATAATTAAAAGCAAAAGGAACTGGAAATTCTTGCTGGATTATAAGAAATGCAATATAATTGGCATGACTGAAACCTGCGGGTTTATTCGCATGACTAGAATGTAAAAATTGCTAGTTATAAATTGTTTAGGAAGGGAAGAGCG
>NW_009740471.1:0-250 GCF_000703405.1 Apaloderma vittatum | reverse complement strand
TAGCAGCCCAGGACAGATTTATCGTTCAATAATGCTGGCTTCTTAACTGGTTGCAAAGGTACAGAGAGGCTGTGGAGAGCAGTTGCTGTTTAGTGCTTAAGCCATGCCACTTTTCCCTACTTTAAGTACTGAATGTAGAATAGACCCTGAAAAAAAACCCATTTTCCTCAGCATAAAAAATATGAACCAAGATGACAAAGCAGAAAAACTAATTATACCTAGTTAAAGTTAAAGAGGTGGTAGAGTGGGT
>NW_009740470.1:0-249 GCF_000703405.1 Apaloderma vittatum | reverse complement strand
GAGTAGTCTGTGATCATTCTGCGTCTTTCATGTGGTGAATTGAAATAATGCCAGCTCAGGCGTGCAGGTGAGTCGGGCCAAAAGGCGACTTGCTTTGAACGGGCTGCTGCAACCCCTTCTTTCCTGGCTCCTGAGATACGACAAGCAGTGTAGATTAGCAAAGAAATAATTTCCCCTGTGCAGTGAAGCCAGTAGCTGAAACTTAGCTCTCTGCTGAAATTAAGCTGGCAGAGGCTTATGGAGGAATGG
>NW_009740469.1:0-249 GCF_000703405.1 Apaloderma vittatum | reverse complement strand
AAAAAAAACAAACCAAAACATATTCCAGTGTTTGCAAGGAAGAAAAGATACTGTTTTACAAGGCCGTAAGAAGCTCAAACCTAGCAGTGCAGATGAATGAGAAGCAATGACTACCATGAAATAGAAGTTTGTAAGAGAAAACTGCAATTGTAGCCATCTATAGCATGCACAGCCATGACCTCATTTGTCCATGTATGTATGAGAACATTGGATTTCCTTTAATGTTGCTTAGTCAAAATCCCATTGGAG
>NW_009740468.1:0-249 GCF_000703405.1 Apaloderma vittatum | reverse complement strand
ACCCCAAAAGCCCTGTTCAGAGCCCGTCAGCTGTGGGTAATGAGTGGGCACAGTAACTGCAACAATTTGGTGGGGAAGGGACCCATGGTTAATTCCAGACTTTGACCTGGCTGGCCCTTTCACCTCTATTATTTTCCTCCTCACCTGAAAGGTTCATTAATCAATCAAGCCAAAGCAAACTTGACAATTTATCGGGTGCGCTCGCCAGCGTGCACGCTCACCCACCCACCCGCCCACACGGGCACGCAC
>NW_009740467.1:0-249 GCF_000703405.1 Apaloderma vittatum | reverse complement strand
TATTGAGGACGGGGTGGCCACCAGCAAAACTGATCTGGGGGATAACGAAGCCCCGAATTATCCTGCCTCTAATTATTCTGTAATTAAGCATCGCTCCAGGCTTCACGGGGGAGGGCAGCTCTGCCCACCCTGGCGGTCCCAGGGGACACGGCACGGACGTTCATCACCCCCTTTAATCCCTTTGCCGTGTTTTTCGGGGGGTGCTGGGTACCTGTCGCTGTAGACGGAGCGCTCGAAGACCCGCACGGG
>NW_009740466.1:0-249 GCF_000703405.1 Apaloderma vittatum | reverse complement strand
GGGTTGGGGCAATCCTCATTATCAATACAGGTTGAGGGATGAGGTGATAGAGAGGAGCCCCGCAGAGAAAAAGGCTTGAGGGTGTCGGTGGACGAAAAGCTGGACGTAAGCCACCAGTGCACGCTCACAGCCCAGAAGGCCGATGGCATCCTGGGCTGCATCCAAAGCATCGTGGCCAGTGGGGCGAGAGAGGGGATCCTGCACAGGCTGCCCAGAGAGAGTGGTAGAAGCCCCATCCCTGGAGACATC
>NW_009740465.1:0-249 GCF_000703405.1 Apaloderma vittatum | reverse complement strand
TTTTTTTAATCTTGGTATAGGGAAGATGTGGGTTGCAGGGGCAGCCGCCCACCTGCTGAGTGCAGACCTGGGGGAAAACAACCTGGTTCTGTGGGCTCTCTCTCAAAGGCTTCTTCCCAACAGCCTGGCACCAGTCTTGTAGCCTTAGGGGCGGGATTTAGTGATGCTGAATTTAAAGGTCTTGGAAATAGCATTGCTTTCACAAGTGCACCAGTTCTGAATTAATCACTACATCTATCTGAGATCAGC
>NW_009740464.1:0-249 GCF_000703405.1 Apaloderma vittatum | reverse complement strand
AAGACGCGGCCGCCCTTCCTCAGCGACAAGGCCATGGAGCCGTCCGTCAAGTTCATCAACAAGAAGTTTCCTCACCTGGACGTGCGGAGCAGCACAGTGAGGGACCAGAGTGCCCCCTCTGTCCCCAACCCCATATACCCCCCTCCCCAGTGTCCTCACCATCCCCACCCAGTGTCCCCACTGGTCCCCGACATGTCACCCAAACCTTGTGTCAGCCCCACCTGGCTTCCCCTCCATCCTTGGTCATCC
>NW_009740463.1:0-249 GCF_000703405.1 Apaloderma vittatum | reverse complement strand
CAAGACGCGGGTGAGGCGTGTGAGGGCAGGGACAGGGTTTGCCGGGGCCACCCTGAGAAGGACGCGGCGCCGGGGAGGTCAGGGTGAGGGGGTTGTCCGGTGGGCCCGGGTGCCGAGCTGCGAGAGGGAGCTGCCAGCCCGCAGCACGTTCCCCGAGGAGTCTCCGCGTTTGCTAGGTTGTCCGTCTGGAGGAACGTTGTTTGCCTTGGGGTTTTTTTTTGTTTTATGTTTGCAGTTTTTTGTTTTTTT
>NW_009740462.1:0-249 GCF_000703405.1 Apaloderma vittatum | reverse complement strand
GATTCTATACCCAGCTTCTATGCAGGTTTCAGAACTTGGGCTGCTAATCTACTAGTGACTACTCAGTGCTAAGGCCTGACACAGGTTGGCCATGGCCAGCCTCTTCCAAGTGCTCTGGGGATGGCCCTGCCCTGGGCTAACCCCTGCTCCTGCCTGGGGATGGGTTGGGACAGAGCTCGTTGGCCTGTGCTACGTGATGGGCTCCACAAAAAATGGCATAAGGGAGGTGATAGCAGGTAAGGCAGAGCC
>NW_009740461.1:0-249 GCF_000703405.1 Apaloderma vittatum | reverse complement strand
GAGTTGTTTTGTCTGTATTTTAGTGTAAGCCAGGAAAATATAAGCAGCTGTGATGGGTAATTTAATAGCCTTTATTAAATGAAGATTCCCTGGCTAGTCAAGATCTGTACTCTTCCCGACTTAGACTTCCTAGGTTTTAATGGGGTTACGGCAGTCTAACTCAGGGACAAATTTGAGTTTTAATCTGTCTAAACTGTAAATACGCACAGAGAGATATACAGATGTAAATAGACCAATATTTATGGACTC
>NW_009740460.1:0-249 GCF_000703405.1 Apaloderma vittatum | reverse complement strand
AACTGCAAGGAGAAAATGGCACTTTACCAAACACACCTTATTAATAATTCTGCTGGAAAACAGGGAGGGAGTCTTCTCACGATGGGCATGAAAATTTAAAGCCATGAGAGCATCAGGTCCTACAGAAAAGTAGTTGTTCATTGTGAATACCTGTAAGACAGAACTTTTAGTTATGGTCTTATTAAATATCATTATTAGTATTTAAAAGTCACAGTGGTTTAATGGGAAGTAGACAACCAGAAAAAAAAA
>NW_009740459.1:0-249 GCF_000703405.1 Apaloderma vittatum | reverse complement strand
TGGGCTTCTTCAGCTCCAGCGCCTTCCACCAGGCAGAGGAGGGGGACATCTTGGCCCGGGGACAAGGTGGTGGGGTTGCTCAGGAGCTTCGCCTTCAGGGGGGTGGGTGGGACACGTGGGACACACATGTCATCTCCTGGAGGGGGGAGGGAGAAGGAGAAGGTGGTGGAGGTGTTGAGGTGGCCACCAAAAGGTCAAGTTGAGGTCATGGAGGTTGTCCCCAAGACCTCAAACCTTCAAGATGGCCAC
>NW_009740458.1:0-249 GCF_000703405.1 Apaloderma vittatum | reverse complement strand
ATGGTTTGGGTTGGAGGGGACCTTCAAGATCGTCCAGTTCCAACCCTCTGCAGGGGCAGGGACCCCTCCCACCAGAGCAGGCTGCTCTCAGCCCTGTCCCACCTGGCCTTGGGCACTGCCGGAGGGGGCTAACCTGTTCCAGCTCCAGTCATCATAAAAAAACTTCATTATGTACAATCTGAATTGGCCCTCTTTTAGTTCAAAAGCGTTGCCTCTTGTCCTGTCCCTGCAGGTCTTGATAAAGTCTTT
>NW_009740457.1:0-249 GCF_000703405.1 Apaloderma vittatum | reverse complement strand
AGTATGTGCAGATAAGTGCTGGGTTAGTTCTTTTACAGACTGAAATCCATCAGTCCGTAGAAGAAATAAATTGCAGTTATACTTGTACAAACTGTACAAGATGTCCTCCTGAAGTAACTCCTGCGGCAAAAGACGACTTGAGCATCTGTGGCCCCACTGATCCATGATTCTCCTGCTACAACTACCAGAGACACTTGCCAAGAAAGCTGCAATGCTGATCACTACTCGCAGGTGCTATAAAGCTGACAG
>NW_009740456.1:0-249 GCF_000703405.1 Apaloderma vittatum | reverse complement strand
GATATATTTTTTTTTGCAAAAATAGGTAGCAGGGAGACTAGACTCTGACAGACTAATGAATCTAGCTTTACCAGAGCATGATACTGCTGGTACTGATTTGAGGTCAAAGCTGTCACATCCTTTCTTCTCATCCCCACATCCCCACCTTCCTGAGGTGTCCTTCATGTCTCTCAGTCCCCACTGATATTATTTAACTATTATTTACTATTATTAGTAGTATTAGTATTAATTATTATTATTATTAATAAT
>NW_009740455.1:0-249 GCF_000703405.1 Apaloderma vittatum | reverse complement strand
CCCTTCCAACCCCAACACTCTGTGATTCTGTAAAGCAGCTTCTTCCTCCCGTTACCTGACACGGGGCAGCTCAGCGTTTGCAACTCACCGTCTCCTGCCATCTCCCCGCAGGCTGCAATAAGCTGACGGACCAGGCCTTGCTCTACCTTCGCCGCATCTCCAACGTCACCCTCATCGACCTGCGAGGTTGCAAACAGATCACCCGCAAAGCCTGCGAGCACTTCATCTCGGACCTGTCCATCAACAGCC
>NW_009740454.1:0-249 GCF_000703405.1 Apaloderma vittatum | reverse complement strand
GGCCATTGCTTTGTTGTTTCTCATTATCTTCTGTAAAACAGACTAAGCATAATGTACATTTTAAGCAGCTGGGAAAAATAAAGCACATGGCTGTGACCCATATGAGTAATGCTACCGACGATGGAAGAAAACAACCCTTTGAAGGTCAAGTTACTGTGCATCCAAAACACAGAAAGCATTTGTCATGCCCGGAAAGTTGATCCAAATCTGATCAGTCTTGGGATAATAAAGCACCACAGGAAGCACACA
>NW_009740453.1:0-249 GCF_000703405.1 Apaloderma vittatum | reverse complement strand
CAGGGCCCGGCCCCGGCCGGCCCCGCCCTGCCCGGCCCATCACTGCAGGGCACCACACAGCACGGCATCCTTCATCCTGCTCTTGGTGAAAGGTAGACTAAGCAACCTTCTACAGTCCCTGTCTTTTTGTGCGAGTGTAGAATTGCAAGAACAAAGAATAGCTATTATAACTCAATCTTTTGATTTTAGTACCAGCTTTGAAAATACTGTCATATGACTCTAAGAAGTGGGGATTACTCAGTTTCATAG
>NW_009740452.1:0-249 GCF_000703405.1 Apaloderma vittatum | reverse complement strand
GGGGAGCATCTTGATTCGGAGGGCAAGGGACATCCCCCTGCAGAAGCTAAGCCTGCCCATGTCCCCATCTCGCTGGCCAGGTCCATGCTGCAGGAGGTAAAGCAGGAGCTGGAGGAGCTGAGAGATCAGCAGGAGATGAGCAAGGCCAGAGCGGAGGAGTTGGTCACCAAGATGCAGGAGCAGGTAAGGTCTGGGGGAAGCTCTCCCACCGCCCGCCAGCTCAGCAGGGTGGTCCTGATGGGGGTCCCA
>NW_009740451.1:0-249 GCF_000703405.1 Apaloderma vittatum | reverse complement strand
ACATCGAGAGAAGGATTACAAGTAAGCAAGGATTCCAGCATAATAAACAATTTTTTTTTTCCTAGTTCTGTCCTGGGTGTTTCTCACGTCTGCCTTTTTTTCATTGTTTCTAAGTTCCTTATATCGCATAAGCTGGCTGGGGATCATGTCATTAGGTTGGTCAAGTGAAGATATGAAAGATACTGCTGAATTGTGTTAGAACACTAGATCTAGACCATGTAGTTAGAATCACATCTGCTCATCGTTCTT
>NW_009740450.1:0-249 GCF_000703405.1 Apaloderma vittatum | reverse complement strand
TCCCCAGCCCTGCTGGACACACTGTTCTTGGCGCACCCCGACTTTCCCAAAATAGATGCAAAGACGCCCAAGCGAAGGAAGCGTTTCCCTCTCAGAAAGGACAACCTGAGCCACCCGCTGACCTTACAGCCGCATCTCAGCTACGCTGGTTGGCAAATCCGAGGTGTCCCTCCCCAAAAAGCACCAGAGGGGACAACAGGAGAGGCTTGGGGTCTGGCAGAAAGAGTCCAGCTGCGGTTCTCCCCGAGC
>NW_009740449.1:0-249 GCF_000703405.1 Apaloderma vittatum | reverse complement strand
TTTTGATGTGTTCAGCCTCTTTTCACAGCAAATGCTTACTTAGTAAATTAGCTGGAGTAAAATTTATAATTATTGGGACAATTTCAATATGTCCACAGAGAGTTTTAAGGGGATTCATTATAATCTGCTTGTTTGGTCTTTCTTCTAATAGTTTCCAAAGTGATTTTTATGCCACTAAAACAAATTTACTGATGAACCTGGATTGAAATGCAAGATCTAGGCCTAAAGACCAAAATTCCTAAGAGGTCT
>NW_009740448.1:0-249 GCF_000703405.1 Apaloderma vittatum | reverse complement strand
CCTTCTTGTACCAGGGCTCGGGCCATTAAGTACCGGCAAGAGAACCAGGAGGCTGTCGGGGGATTCTTCTCCCAAATTGGGGAGCTCTACGTCGTGCACCACCTCTGGGGTACAAGCGAGCCCCCTGCTTCCCCCATCCCCACTCGGGGTACCTCAATATGGGGGCTGGGGTGGGTGGAGGGCACATCATGGGTGCCAGCCCTGTCCCTTCCCTGCAGCCTACAAGGACCTGCAGTCCCGGGAGGAGAC
>NW_009740447.1:0-249 GCF_000703405.1 Apaloderma vittatum | reverse complement strand
TGCTGGGTTTAAGCGCTTCTCCCCCTGTCCCGCGATGCTGGACGCGCTGATGGGAGGCGTCGGGGCAGGCTGGGGCGGAGGAGGGATCTCCCTGCCCTCGCTGCTCACAGATTTTACTCATTACATCCCTACTCAGGACCAAGAAAGACGAACGCCGCTGCACGCTGCTGCCTACATAGGAGATGTTGCAATCCTTGAGCTCCTCATCCTGTCAGGTAAGGGCCAAGGCTCGGGGTGCTGGGCTCGGGC
>NW_009740446.1:0-249 GCF_000703405.1 Apaloderma vittatum | reverse complement strand
AAGTATTAAACACTAACTAAAAGAATATGATCAGGCACTACTTTGGAGTGCCAGGGTTAAACTTCCTCTGCTACTTCTTCCCAAAGAACAAAATTCATGGACTTTTTTTTCTGAATGCTCTCTCAAACAGCAGGCACACATGAAATACTTCTCAATGAAATCACAGCTACAATGCAGCACAGGACAGCATCGACTCTTTCAACTGTATTTTTCTTTATTCTTCCTTTTTATTACTAGAAGAAAATCAAG
>NW_009740445.1:0-249 GCF_000703405.1 Apaloderma vittatum | reverse complement strand
ACTGTTTAACTGTAATTGCTGTACTAGAAGGCTGCTTTTCTGATCTTGCCCAGACCCTCAGGCAGTGGAAATGAGTAGGTAGTTCCAGTAAGGATGGCAGTTTATGAGAATAAGCATTTGGCCTGCAGTTGTTGTTCTACAGATTATTGTCTAAATAGTACTTTTCAAATGTAGGTGCATTTCTGCAATCACTTCAGGCTTAGGCATGTTTAATTATTTAAGCCTGGCAGTAAGCACTGCAAGAAGCAG
>NW_009740444.1:0-249 GCF_000703405.1 Apaloderma vittatum | reverse complement strand
ATCTGGCATTGCTGTCCCGCGGGACAGTTTGCATCCACAGCTGCTGTTTTCTGTTGTGGGTGCGAGTTGTTTTCCTGTAGCAAACGTTTAGCCTCGTTTGCCACGGGAAATAGCACGACATCAGCTTTTGAGACGTTCCTGCTAACTGTTACGTTGCGTTTCCTCGTTGTTTTCCGTGAGATGTGCCAGTCACGGAGGTTGTAGTCCCCTGGGGCCCTATTTAGTGTCTGTTTAGTGCTTTTGGGGACT
>NW_009740443.1:0-249 GCF_000703405.1 Apaloderma vittatum | reverse complement strand
GTTGTCCCTAATGAGCAGCTCTTTAAAGATTCCTAGGCAATAGATGAAGTGCTGAGAAAGGAGGCGGCTGCTGGTTTTTATTAATAAAATAATCCTGCAGGCTGTTTGGTATTTGATTTCTTTAACCAGCTTGAATACTCTTTGTGACCTTCTTTTATCTTTACTGCTGTGGTGAAGTCTGAATTCATCTTCTGAAAGATCATTATATGATAAAGAAAAGAAAGCTAATAGTCTGTATTGCAAACAACA
>NW_009740442.1:0-249 GCF_000703405.1 Apaloderma vittatum | reverse complement strand
TTTTTTTTTTCCCCTCTCTGTCCAGAAATGATAGAGGGAGGAAAAAAAAAACAAACAACCATGAAAAGTATCAACAGGTCAAGGGTTAAAATACAATCACAGAAAAAAGCCGAGCAAATTTGATCTAGCCCAAAGCTCATGTCAAACGCTCCTAACAAAACCAGGATGCTGAGTGCACAACTGCTGCATTATTTTTCTTTATGTACAATTTCAATATATATATATTTTTATTTATTTATTTATTAAAAA
>NW_009740441.1:0-249 GCF_000703405.1 Apaloderma vittatum | reverse complement strand
TTTTTCCCCATTTTTGGTCCATTTTTTCCCCTTTTTTTCCATCTTTTTTTCCATTTTTTCCCATTTTTGGTCCATTTTTTTCCATTTTTCCTCATTTTTTTTTCATTTTTCCCCTTTTTTTTCATTTTTCTCCATGTTTCCCCATTTTTTCATTTTTCCCCATTTTTTCCTATTTTTTCTCCATTTTTTCTCCATTTCTTCCATTTTTTTCATTTTTTCCATTTTTCCCCATTTTTTTCCCATTTTTTC
>NW_009740440.1:0-249 GCF_000703405.1 Apaloderma vittatum | reverse complement strand
GACCCACTTGTCACCCGGACAATGCGGAACCTCCATCACCCGTTTCCTCTCTCAAATCCTTTGGGGTGACCTGGGGTGGGGTTGGCACCATCATGACATCACCGTGACATCGCCGTGATGTCACCATGATGCCACCATGATGTCACTGTGATGTCACCGGTCTCTGGTGTCACTGTGACCCACTTGTCACCCGGATGCCACAGCATCTCTGTTGCCCATTTCCTCCCTCTAATCCCTCGGGGTGACCTG
>NW_009740439.1:0-249 GCF_000703405.1 Apaloderma vittatum | reverse complement strand
GCTCTTCACTTTCATCAGAACCGACCAGCCAGACCTCCATGGTTCAGGATCAAACCCTGCTGGACATTGCCTCCCTCACTAGATTGACCCCAGGAGAATCACCAAATCCTCAGGCATTGGAGCAGAGAGAGAAAAATTTAGCAATATTGTGTTCCAGCCCACTCAGAGCAAGGACTACTGCAGCGTCTTGCCCAGGCAGCCCCAGGCTCAGTCTAACATCCAGCTCAGCCAAGCCACAGCAATACTCTG
>NW_009740438.1:0-249 GCF_000703405.1 Apaloderma vittatum | reverse complement strand
TAATAGCACATAGCTAAGAAGTGAAAGAACCCGTTCAAATTCCACCTTTCCTGAATCGGAAGGCAGGCCTTCCTAAAACCTGCAGGTGCCTTGACCTCTGAGTCTCTATGGCATAATTCCTTATTCAAACCTCAGGCAAGACTCAAAGTGATTAAGACATTCCTCCAGCATGTTCATGGGTGCACGTGGTTCAACTATAGACACTGGTGCAACAAAGCGAGAACTTTAATGTGTCTCTGTCAAATCCTA
>NW_009740437.1:0-249 GCF_000703405.1 Apaloderma vittatum | reverse complement strand
CATGCCTATAGTTAAAACACTGTCTTGAGTTGTTAACAAGACTGAAAAAAAAACCACTCAAGACTTGCAATTAATGAGTTTCTAGTTTTACTTGGGGTTCTTAATGCAATTTTCTCTGTATGGGGTTTTTTCTATTATTATTTGGAGGATTATATATGACCTTTATGCTCTTAAGCTTGTTAGTGTCTTTACATAGATAGGAGGAAGTTGGCTTAACATTGTCAATGTCAGGGCCTCAGTGAGCATTTT
>NW_009740436.1:0-249 GCF_000703405.1 Apaloderma vittatum | reverse complement strand
ACCAGTATGCACCACTATGCACCACTATGTACCACTATGCACCAGTATGTACCAGTATGTACCAGTATGGACCACTATGCACCACTATGCACCACTGCACACCGTTATACACCAGTATGGACCAGTATGCACCACTATGGACCACTACGCACCAATACGGACCCCTATGCATCAGTATGGATCCCTATGCACCAGTATGCACCAGTATGCACCCCTGTGCACCAGTATACACCACTACGCACCAGTATG
>NW_009740435.1:0-249 GCF_000703405.1 Apaloderma vittatum | reverse complement strand
CATTTGAACTTTAATTCATTGTGTGAAGTTTTCAGGGTTTGCAGGCAGTATAATGTAACTGCATGGTAATAACTGCTTTTGCCCTGCTTTTTCTAATAATCCTATGCTGTTGCACTTCTGCAAAGCAAACTTATAATAAATAGACACTTATGAGAAGACTTAAGGAAAATAGTTTTGTTAAATAGCTCAGGATTCTGTAAGTCACACAACTTTTGCAGGCTGCATTTGCAATATGAAGTGTATATTCCT
>NW_009740434.1:0-249 GCF_000703405.1 Apaloderma vittatum | reverse complement strand
GTTCTTTGAGACCCCAAATCTGGATTTTTACGTCTTCTAAGTGTTATTATGGGGCTTTGGGACCCCAAATCTCAATTTTTACTGTGTCTGAGGGGAAAATCTGAGTCTTTGGGACCCTAAATCTTAATTTTTACAGGTTTTAAGTGGGGTTTATGCTTCTTTGAGGCCCCAAATCTGGATTTTTACCATGTCCGAGGGGGAAATATGGCTCTTTAGGACCCCAAATCTCAATTTTCACACTTTCTAAGT
>NW_009740433.1:0-249 GCF_000703405.1 Apaloderma vittatum | reverse complement strand
AGGTTGTGCCTCGCGTTTAGGGAGCCTCTTCTTGAGGAAAACTCTGAGCCCTTCACCGCTCTGGGATGTCCCTAAAAGCTGTGCAATGGGCAGTGTGAGGAGTGTGAAGAGTGTGAGGCCCTCAGTACTGCCCCACTTCATCCCTTCCCATGGACTGCGTAGCTGGAGAGGGAGTTCCTGATGTCGGGGCAGAGCTGCTGCCCACCCCTGCTCGCTACCTTTGGCAGACTCTGCTTCCCAGTGAGCAGA
>NW_009740432.1:0-248 GCF_000703405.1 Apaloderma vittatum | reverse complement strand
GAGGTGCTGCGCACCATCGGCGCGGGTTCCTTCGGCAAGTGCTGCGAGGTGCGCCGCAAGGCCGACGGCAAGGTGAGGCGGCGGTGGGGGGCGAGTCACCGCGGCGTGCCGTTGCCGTCGGTTTCCGCTGGGTGCGGGCGGCCTCTTCCCTTCCCTCCTAGAGCTCTGGCTTCTCTGTAAGTCGCTTGCCGAGATGTTTGGGGTTTGGTTTTGATTTTCTTTTTTTGAATCCTGCTCTTCTTCCTTAG
>NW_009740431.1:0-248 GCF_000703405.1 Apaloderma vittatum | reverse complement strand
CTTGCAAGAGTTAAAATCACCCAGCAATTCCAGTGGCAGTGAAATGGGTATGGCCTTTTGGCAATTGCACGCCAGACCTGTGTAGCTCTTGACACACAGATGCTTTTTGTTACTTAGCTGACTTGGAGCAAGGTTGGGTGCTGGAGCCGTGTAAAGCTTTCTTCCTCTTTGCCAGTAAAAACAAATGCTCTCTGTGCACAAGAAAAGGCCAACAACCAATGCAGTTTGGGGAGCTCTTTTTGGAAGGA
>NW_009740430.1:0-248 GCF_000703405.1 Apaloderma vittatum | reverse complement strand
TCACGATGGAGTCCCACCACCAGAACCTTCTGTAGCTCCATACTGGTGGCACTGGGAGTGAAACTGGTGGCACTGGGAGTGGAACTGGTGTTACTGGGAGGGGGAACTGGTGGCACTGGGAGCCCCACGGTGACAGGGGGTGGCCTTGTCCCCAGGAGGGTGACGCCAAGGTGGAGTACCGCGCCTGGAACCCCTTCCGCTCCAAGCTGGCGGCCGCCATCCTCGGTGGCATCGACCAGATCCACATC
>NW_009740429.1:0-248 GCF_000703405.1 Apaloderma vittatum | reverse complement strand
AGGCAGTGGGAGGCAGTGAAGGCTGAGGGATGGAAGCACGGTGCAAGAAGCATCAGCCCTGGACCACCAGCCCCTGCATCCTCCCTCCCTGACAGCCCCTCAGCAGCTCAGCCCTCACACAGCACCAAATCTGCTCCTGGTGCCCCCTCCCCACCTAACCCTGCTGCCGGTGCCTCCCTCCTCAATCACCCCCACCGCACAGCCCTTGCCCCAACTCACAGCAAGTCCCCAGGGCCACAGCGGCCACC
>NW_009740428.1:0-248 GCF_000703405.1 Apaloderma vittatum | reverse complement strand
GTCACAACAGTGGAGCCAGGGTCTTCACAGTGATGCATTGTGGACGAGAGGTAAAGAGCTTAAGCTGAAATATGAGATGTTCAGACCAGATACAAGGAAAATCTTTTCACCGTGACGGCAGCTGAGTGCGGGAACGAGGTCCCTGAGAGGGAGTGCACTCTGCGTCCCTGGAGGTTGTCATGGCCTGACAGGATAAACTTGGTCTAATCTGACAAACAGAGTAACTTGGTCTGATCTCAGAGCTGGCC
>NW_009740427.1:0-248 GCF_000703405.1 Apaloderma vittatum | reverse complement strand
GAAAGCAATGCTCACTGAGCTCACTTTCCTCTTTGTGTGGAAGGACATCAACAAGTCGATTGTCAAGGCTCAGAAGCAGCATACGAGCCACCAGAATGGATAATAGGGGACCTTGAGGCATAAATGTTTCTGCATAAATTACAGAGGAAAATGAACCACAGAATATTTGTTGAAATGAGAAGTATGGCATTACATGTGAAAATTAGCACCCTTGCTCTATTGAAGTGATGGGGAATTTTTTTCCTTGC
>NW_009740426.1:0-248 GCF_000703405.1 Apaloderma vittatum | reverse complement strand
CTCTTCATGTAAGGTGGGATCAATGGTGAAATTCCATTTCTGCACTGTATTAATTTATTTAATGGCTGCAAATAAGATGAAATTGATTTAGTAGGAACTAATAGTGGACTTAAATCTGAATTTCTCCTGTTTGTCCTAAAGAAGTTTTGGTCCTTCAGTTTGGTAGTTAGAATTAGGTATTTTTGGAATTTAATAAGATCCTTCTCATCTTTTCCTTAAGGTAGCAATTCAGGCATTTATATTTGACA
>NW_009740425.1:0-248 GCF_000703405.1 Apaloderma vittatum | reverse complement strand
CCACCTGGATTACTGCATCCAGCTCTGGAGCGCTCAACACAAGAAGGACATAGACCTCTTGGAAAGGATCCCGAGGAGGGCCACAAAAACGATCCGAGGACTGGAACACCTCTCCTACGAAGACAAGCTGAGAGAATTGGGGTTGTTCAGCCTGGCAGAAGAGAAGGCCCCAGGGAAAACTTTCCATACTTAAAGGAGCCCTGTAGGAAAGTTGGGGACAATCTTTATGAGGGCCTGTTGTGGCAGGA
>NW_009740424.1:0-248 GCF_000703405.1 Apaloderma vittatum | reverse complement strand
ATCTTGGTAACATTTTCTCCAGTGTCAGCAGGATTCTCTTCAGAGCAGTTCATTCAACAAGAGAGTTCCAATGAAATATTACTGAGCTTTTAGTCTGGTACATGTTCAGGTTATTCTCTGAGTAAGTCTGTTTCTTGAACAGACTTTCTCTGCTGTAGATCCATCTTTCTATTTCCTTCTAGGTGGCCAACTCCTAATTTACTATGTACATAATGGGAGAGTGTTGTTTTCCAGCTAACAACAAGAGG
>NW_009740423.1:0-248 GCF_000703405.1 Apaloderma vittatum | reverse complement strand
GGGAAAAAAAAAGAGTAAAAATGAAAGAAAAAGCAAGATTTTTGCACGCTGGAGAGTAAGGCTGCGAGTTTAATGCTTTTTGTGAAGTTTTTCCCCTCCCCACAAGATGCCCGTCAATTGGAGAACATTTTCGTTTTATCACAGAGATAAGATGCAGAAAAACAGGGGAGAAATCCCCTCCTCTCCCCCCAAAAAACCCCAAAAAGCTCAAATTGAGCATGAAAAAGCTTTGCTGCTGCAAAATATTT
>NW_009740422.1:0-248 GCF_000703405.1 Apaloderma vittatum | reverse complement strand
GAAATACAAAAGAGGTGCCACGGACATGGCATTAGCTCCGTGAGGAGACCTGGTCTGGGGTGGGGGTCTTGGGGTTTAGAACAATTTCAGTGCTATTTCTGAGCAGCAGAGGCCCCATCTATAGGTCTGAAATGGTGGCTGAGCTGTGTGAGTCCCCACCATGAGGTCCTGCATTTTTTGGGATGCTGCTGCTGGAGCAGGGGATAGCAGGTGGCTGTGGAGGATCCATGTCCGCTGATTTATTATTA
>NW_009740421.1:0-248 GCF_000703405.1 Apaloderma vittatum | reverse complement strand
GCAGATGATGCAGGTTTGGGGAGCAGAACACCCGCCTCACCCCCCGGGGAGCAGGTAGCAAACCCTCCCCACCCCACAGAGCCTCCTGGGGTAACTTGCCTCCCTAGACACCCCGCAAGCCATGGATGGGGAAACTGAGGCACAGAGGCTGGTTGTGATGGAAAAGCTCAGCAGCGTGAGTGCGACGGGAGGCAGCGGAAACAAAAAGCAAGTGGAGGCAGTTAGTCACCTGCAGGGACCGAACGGAA
>NW_009740420.1:0-248 GCF_000703405.1 Apaloderma vittatum | reverse complement strand
CTTTCTCTAAAGGCTTATTAGGGAAAGTGAATCACATATTGAAGGATAAGATTGTTGGTGGTTGAGAGACAGAATAATTGATCAGTTTTCCATAAAGAAAAGCTGCTGGCAGCATTTTGTCTCCAAATTGTATAATATAGTGAGGCATGCTGTTGACTGTGCTGGTCAGGAGTTATTTCTAATTATTTTTCTCACTTCTACATGTTTGAAAATAGGGGGAATAAAATTGAAAACTGAAACTTTAAAAA
>NW_009740419.1:0-248 GCF_000703405.1 Apaloderma vittatum | reverse complement strand
AATTAGTTCTGTTTAGCTCAAACCAGGACAGTCATATGGTCTAGTTTTAGGTAGTCCTGTAAGGAGAGGGACTTGGACTCAATGATCCTTACAGATATGAGATATTCTATGATTCTATGTCTTGACTCACATGGCACTCAGTAAATCATATCTTAACAATGGAAAGGGATACTGAAGTTCAGGGTGCTCCTGGTTCCTACAGATTGCAGAGCTTAGATTTTCAAAGGGGACTGGAAACATTAAAAAAA
>NW_009740418.1:0-248 GCF_000703405.1 Apaloderma vittatum | reverse complement strand
GACACGGTGAGAATGGGGACATGGTGGGGACATGGCAGGGACACGGTGGGATTGGGGACAAGGAAGGGATGGGGCCGTGATGGGGATGGGGACACGGTGGGGACATGGGGGATGGAACAAGGACATCTGGGGACACAGCAGGGACATCTGGGGACACGGTGGGGACAAGGACACAGCAGGGACACGGTGGGAATGGGGACAAGGCAGAGATGGGGATGGGGACATGGTGGGGGCACCAGGGGGACGGG
>NW_009740417.1:0-248 GCF_000703405.1 Apaloderma vittatum | reverse complement strand
GAGAGTAACAAGTCCAGCAGGAGACCTAAAGGTGAAGTTCTCTCGAAAAGGCCACCACTAAAAGGACATTAAAAGGTTTAAAATATAAAATACACATGCAGTTTTGTCCAAATCGGCGGCGGTATGAAGGCTTCCTTCCTCCTCTCCGGTATAATAACGATGTACAAGTAGCTTGTTTAATCCCTGGGTGTTGGGGTACTTGCCATCCTTTTGTTTGCTTCCGCTGTAAAGTTTGTAAAGAATTGTGG
>NW_009740416.1:0-248 GCF_000703405.1 Apaloderma vittatum | reverse complement strand
GTGGGGATCCGCAGAGAACTTCTGGCTTCCCGGGCACGGCACTCCAGCAGCGCTGGGCTGGCAGAGGCTGCAGTCTACCGACACAACCACACACTGCGCTGCCCAGCACGCACTGCCGGTCCCACGGCCCCCTGTCTGCCTTATATAGCCTCCAGGTGGGCGGGCAGGCCGGCCCCCCTTTGTGACGTCATGGAACAACGGAAGCCCCGCCCTGTGACATCACGAGGCAGCGGCAGCCCCCTCTCCCC
>NW_009740415.1:0-248 GCF_000703405.1 Apaloderma vittatum | reverse complement strand
AGAGATCCCTCCCGACCCCGACCCTGCTGGGTTTCTGTGATTTGCAACATCCTGGGTGTCTGATTTCCCACCTTCCCATCAGCCTGTCCGTCACCCAGCCGGCCCCACACATGGCACCTGTCCATCCCAGTAGCACTCCCAGCATCCCAGCAGCATCCCCAGCTCCCCACCGACTCTCCCAGCATCCCAGCAGCGCTACCCCTGCTCCCGGAGGGTCTTTTCTTTCTGGTAAATGCAAGAAATCACAG
>NW_009740414.1:0-248 GCF_000703405.1 Apaloderma vittatum | reverse complement strand
TTAAACTCATTTTGACCAAGGTGATGTGGAGATGGGAAGAGCTCATTGTGTTTCAGGATGCCCATCACAGCGAGATATCCATCACCTTGAGTAACATAATGCAAGTTACAAGGGATAATGAAGTCAGAGTAAGCCAATAAATTAACTGGAAAAAATATAATTAAAATCACAGTGTAACTCTTCTCATCTCTCAGCTGCAACATGCAGAGACTCCAGTTGATGCATTAATACTCCTGCAAAACACCTTT
>NW_009740413.1:0-248 GCF_000703405.1 Apaloderma vittatum | reverse complement strand
CAAAGCCTGTGGTACCTGGGGATCCACGAAAGAAAGAGAGGAGGATATTGCTCTGAAGGAGTTGGGTTTTTTTGAAAGGACAGTGCTGAGATGAAGTGTAAGAAGATGTTTTTGACAGGAGGCCATGAGGGAACTCTCGTGCACACACATACACACAGGCTCCAAGATGTATTTATATACATAAATATAGTTGTTCGCTCTGTAACTGGACCCTAAGCAAATACCACATTTGTTGGGGAAATATCTTT
>NW_009740412.1:0-248 GCF_000703405.1 Apaloderma vittatum | reverse complement strand
CACCCTGAGAGATGATGTCAGGGTGTTGCTGTCACCCTGAGAGATGGTATCAGGGTGTTGGTGTCACCCCAAGTGGTCAGTGTCACCCCGAGAGATGGTTTCAGGGTGTTGGTGTCACCCTGAGCAGTCATTGTCACCCTGATTGACGATGTCTTTTGTCACCCTGAGTGGTTGATGTGACCCTCAGAGATGGTGACGGGGTGTCAGTGTCACCCTGAGCAGTCAATGTCACCCTGAATGAGGGTGTT
>NW_009740411.1:0-248 GCF_000703405.1 Apaloderma vittatum | reverse complement strand
GGCCCGAGAGAGACACAGGTGGCTGAGAGAGGGGGAAGAACTACCGGTGCGTTCTGAGGCCCTTTAACCAGGGTTAGACATCGTCACGGGTAAGAAAGCGCTCCTTTCCCTGCTGAATCTTTCATGGTATCCAGCCAAGGCATCACCTTTATACCCAGTCTCAAACACTTCTCTCTGCACGGCAAAGAATCATGGAATCGCCGGGGTTGGAAGGGAGCTCAAGGATCACCTCATTCCAGCCCCCCTGC
>NW_009740410.1:0-248 GCF_000703405.1 Apaloderma vittatum | reverse complement strand
ATTTTGCAGGTGAATAAATACTACAATAAAATAGTCTACAGCTTATAGACTCGCAAAAGAAAAAAATTAAAGTCACCTTTGAAACATTAAGTAGAACCTGAACTGAGTATCTGATCACATCCATGCAGGGAATGCTCCGGTTGCAACTTTGGATCAGAACAAAAATTTTGCTCATCGCTCTGCTCTGGGCCATACTCTCACAACAGAGTGGGGACAGCCTCGTTGCCACCTCTATGATAATTAAAGAA
>NW_009740409.1:0-248 GCF_000703405.1 Apaloderma vittatum | reverse complement strand
TTGTCTCCACATGAAAAAATAGCAGATACATTGAGGGAGAGAACTTGGTTGACTAGAGTAAGGGGTGGAGAGACCAGTGCCACTGAGCAGTGACCAGATCAGGCTGGAGAGCATCTCTGTTTGCTTCTCACCTCTGAGACCTCTCTGGAGGGCTAGGAGAACTGCAAGACATTTTTTTCCCTAAGATCTTTTTGGCACAATCATCTTACATTCTTGCCTCAACCTCTACTACCTGATTTGAGTTCTTC
>NW_009740408.1:0-248 GCF_000703405.1 Apaloderma vittatum | reverse complement strand
AAAAAAATCCTGATGTGAAACTTCTGTCGGTTTTGTGTCGCGACTGTGCTCAACCAGTGCATTGAGATCTCCCAGCGCTGCACATCTGAAAGAAAACGTTGAGACCTCCAAGGTCAAAAGTGACAGCAAATAGACTCTTAAGAGTGTTTAGAGCTTTGCAATGGAATTGCTAAACTGGGCAGGAACAAAACGTGACTGGGGATATTAGATGTGTAGGGGCCAGCGCCGTATGTTTGCACAGAAAGGCA
>NW_009740407.1:0-248 GCF_000703405.1 Apaloderma vittatum | reverse complement strand
TATATTAACTTTTAAAACTGTTACAGTATTTTCAGTCCATTGAAGGGCTGCAGGAAGGCAACAGAATCGCAGGACTTTGTGCTTGGAAATGCAGGAATCTTGGTTGTAACTGAATGAGACATCATTGTAGTTACACCTCAAGTGTTTTAACCATAGTGTAATTCCAAATAAATTAAAAAACTAAATTAAATAAATGAAAAAGGACTTCTTAAAAGCAGTGTATATTAAGATCCATAAGGGAAACACAT
>NW_009740406.1:0-248 GCF_000703405.1 Apaloderma vittatum | reverse complement strand
TCTTGAGAAACTGTTTGTGGTTGTATAAGTATTAGGTTTATTCTAGGAATTCTCTGGGTCTATAATTTTTAATTGCTTTTATTACTTGTAGCTCAAGGTAAAGGGTCAAAGAAGCAATTAGTAATTTCTCCATTAGCCACGTCATTTCATGCAATCAAGCCAATGCCCTATGTAAACAGAAAGGAAGCAAAACCCAAAGATGAAAGCTCTTGTCTGGTATTGCCTATGATTAACTGGTGAACAGAAAA
>NW_009740405.1:0-248 GCF_000703405.1 Apaloderma vittatum | reverse complement strand
CTCCGCATCCCAGCCCAAGCACCTTTCGCTTGCTCTGACCGGGCCACCCGACCCTTCTGGGGGCACCTCCCAGCCCTTCTCGCGCCCCTCCAAGCCCTTTTGCCAAGTCCCCCTTGATCTTCCACAGCCCTGGGGGGCTACAACCGAGTGTCCCCCGCCCACAAGTCCGGGCGGTCCCAGTCACGGGCTCTGCCGCACGATTTTTGTCACAGACCCATCTGTGACAACCAAAATAGCAGGCAGGGGCT
>NW_009740404.1:0-248 GCF_000703405.1 Apaloderma vittatum | reverse complement strand
TTCACTATTTCTTAAATTAGGTGGGAATTAAAAAGAAATTATGTACAACTGTATTTTGCAGTGAAGTTTCTACAACTTCCGATCTACCTTAAACTACATTAGTATTAGAAAACTATGTAAACAAAAACCCCAGCCTTACAAGGTGAGTTCAGCCTCATCTTTTTAAGACAAAAAACAAATATAGTCTGTACTACTTTTACACAGGTAGGTAATTTTGAGCTAGACAAGCTGTGCAAGAAGACTCCTAG
>NW_009740403.1:0-248 GCF_000703405.1 Apaloderma vittatum | reverse complement strand
CCTGCTTCATCACCTCCTGCTTGTTCTTGTTGAGCTCCTCATACTTGATCTTCCACTGGCTGAGCTCGCCCTCCAGCTTCTCGATGCTCTTGCTGAGCGCCAGCTTGTCCCTGCGGAGAGGCAACACTGGGGACAGCCGGCAGGACCCCAGGGGACGCCCCACCCCAACAGGGACCGGGCTGGGCTCGGCTGGTGCCGCTCCAGGATGATGCCCCGGGCACTCACTCGCGCTCCTTGAGCAGCACTTT
>NW_009740402.1:0-247 GCF_000703405.1 Apaloderma vittatum | reverse complement strand
TTTAGCTCTTGCCATCCTTTCTCATTTAGTGTGCACACCCTCACCAGGTGCCCCTGCACAAGAGCCTCCTTTGCCCCTTTCCTGAGCACTTTCCTACTCCAACCAGTCCCACTTATGTCTCCACTGCTCTGTACATGGGAAAATTAATATCATCAAAGAAAAAGGGCTTTGGCATTGCCTTTCCGTGCTTCAGGATTCATCTAATTAGGGAGGGTGCAGAGCAGTTTCTGCCTGTCCTCTAAATCAC
>NW_009740401.1:0-247 GCF_000703405.1 Apaloderma vittatum | reverse complement strand
TCCTCCGGCGTCTGAGATCAACCAACCTTTGATCTCCTTCAGAGGGTTCCTCCAGTCTCTGCCCCACCCCACCCATGTCATGCTCACACTTGGGCAAGTTGGGTATTTACGCTGGTTTATTTTAAAACACCCGGGGCTGGAGGTGAGCGGTGGGAGCCCGAGAACAGCCCCGAGCTCCTTGCTCGTTCCAAGGGATGGACACAAGTACTGGCATAAACAGACACACACACACACACACACACACACA
>NW_009740400.1:0-248 GCF_000703405.1 Apaloderma vittatum | reverse complement strand
TTTCCTAATTCTTAATTCTGAGATGATTGGGAAAGAAATTGTGCCATGCTCTCTTTAATAGTTAACCCCATGCTATAACTTTTGGATTTCTGACATGAGCCATGGAAATGAATATTGCACACACCATACGTTTGTCATACAAGTCCTGTTAGGCGCTGTGTTGCACCTCCCAAGCTACAGAGAATCTGATATTTGTCATGTGTTAAGTGCTGAAATTGAAAGGAAGGGCAGCATGAAGCAGCATCTAG
>NW_009740399.1:0-247 GCF_000703405.1 Apaloderma vittatum | reverse complement strand
AAATGAGCCTCCAAATCTTGCCTGGGAATTGATTCAGGGATTTGTACGCCTCTGGAACCATACCGACCAAGGAGCGTGTGTCCCAATTCCAAAATCATCAGAAGAAGGTATTGGCTTTTCCATGGTCAACCTTAACCTCTCCAGGTTACTTGAAAACAAATTATACACAACCGTTAATAACTGTACCTCTGATTGTACTTGGGGCATAGTAAAAGCTCCATTTGAGAAAAAGGCTTTTGATGGGGAC
>NW_009740398.1:0-247 GCF_000703405.1 Apaloderma vittatum | reverse complement strand
CTCTGAGCAACCTGATCCAGTTAAAGACATCTCTACTTACTGCAGAGGAGGTGGGACTAGATAACTTTAAAGGACCCTCCCAGCACAAACGATTCTGCGATTCCCCTTTGAAGAGACATTTGAAAATTATTTTAGTTAACTTGATAAGCTCTTGCCAAACTGATCACTGGAACAACTACAATGTCTAACCTGGACAAGTCCTGCACCGCGTATCACAGACGGAGCTCCAGGCCAGCATCCAGCAGGG
>NW_009740397.1:0-247 GCF_000703405.1 Apaloderma vittatum | reverse complement strand
CTCTTTGGGTGCTCCCAGGACAGTCTGGTCCTTTTGGGTGCTCCCAGGAGCGGGAAGAGGCAGCCAGCGAGGCAAAGTGAGGCTCAAGAAGCGCAAAGCCCCCCCTCCTCACCCCCAGCTGAGACCTGGCCCCGCTTGTGACGGGTGCCGGCGGGATGTGGGCAGAAGCAGGGTCTGAGCACAACTCAGGTGGCAGCGGGTCCAGATGGGACTTTGCTACCGGGGAGGTGGCACGGGGGTCCTGGCG
>NW_009740396.1:0-248 GCF_000703405.1 Apaloderma vittatum | reverse complement strand
ACAGAATTCTTGAGTTTCAGTTGGCTTTTGGACTGTTGATATTATTTCACTTTGACAGCAGTAGTGTGGGTTTCCAGGAAAGAACAAATGTCAACGCAGTACTGTAATGACTTCTGGTGATTCTTATTCTTGGATTTAATAAGTTAATGAAACTGAGACCCACTTTAATGAATGTCTTAAATATCTGCAGATCAGCAGGGATAAATCATAAAATGCTGAATTTGAAACTGTCTTTTTCTTCCTAGTCA
>NW_009740395.1:0-247 GCF_000703405.1 Apaloderma vittatum | reverse complement strand
TAAACTGAACAAAGGTTTCTCCAACTGTGATAACATACTGAAACACAATAAAAAATAATCAGGAAATAACCATATATTTAAAAGAAAGACTGCTTATAATTTAAGGTGGAAACAATGGACTTAAAAAACACACCTCCTAGGACAACTGAGTCGTAAATGACGGTTGTGTTTTCTGAAATTTTTCCTGACAACATCCCCTCTCTTTGGAAAAGCCAGATTTCTCAAATCTGAAACCTTTTGTAACCAT
>NW_009740394.1:0-247 GCF_000703405.1 Apaloderma vittatum | reverse complement strand
GTTGTCACAGGTTTTTCTGCTCGTGTGCATCTGGCCTTTACCCCTGGGAGTAGGAAACACTAAGGACCATTCACAGTGCTCTGAGAGAAAATACATATCAAAACATCAAGTATTCTTTGTTCAAATCCACTGCAATTTCCTGTCAAAAAATCAAGAGTTGCTGACTCCAACTTTTTGTTGTGAGGGATCTTGGGGTAAACCTACCTCAAGAATATCAAGAAGTTACTGACACGCTCTTCTCTTTCCC
>NW_009740393.1:0-247 GCF_000703405.1 Apaloderma vittatum | reverse complement strand
GAGAAGGATGCCAGCAAAATCACAACCCACCCACCAGGGGCGGTCCGCTTTGACTGTGAACTGTGAGCTGTACAAGTCAGTCGTGGGTTTCACCATTCAGGTAAAAAAAGGAAAAATTTTTTAAAAATCGATGTTAATTTGGTGTAGATTTGTTTAAGGTCATTTGTTTTCATTGCTTTGTGTTTATTTTCAGTAAGGGTGTACACAGGAGACTTAAAGGTTGAAGAGGTTGCAGTGTCATTTTGTA
>NW_009740392.1:0-247 GCF_000703405.1 Apaloderma vittatum | reverse complement strand
GAATAGAGACAGTTTTAGTGGGGACAGGAAGAATGCTTATTATTAGGAGCATGAGAAGCTTACGTATGTGTTTCTTAACTCACCCTCTGCCAACTGTGCTGTCCTTTGGAAAGAGATAATTTTGTTGATCACTTACACTCTGCTCATTGCTGATTCTTTGCAGCCTATGTGCCAGTTACATACCTGTTTAGACTACAGAAGAACACAGCAAGAGCTTAAAAAATTAGTGATAACATTTTAAAATGAG
>NW_009740391.1:0-247 GCF_000703405.1 Apaloderma vittatum | reverse complement strand
GAGGGCTACGAGGATGATGAAGGGGCTGGAACTTAGGAGGAAGGACTGAGGGAGCTTTTTAGTCTGGAGAGGAGACTAGAGAGGGGATCTAGTGAGTGGGTGTCAATATATGAGGGCTGGGTGTCCAGAAGGACGGGACAAGCTCTTTTCACTGTGCCCTGTGACAGGACAAGGGGCAGTGGATTCAAGAGAGTTTCTGCCTCAACACGGGGAAGAATTTCTTGGCTGTGCGGGTGCCGGAGCCCTG
>NW_009740390.1:0-247 GCF_000703405.1 Apaloderma vittatum | reverse complement strand
CACCTGCCCAAGGGCAAAATTCGATTATAATTACATGGAGAAAGGATTTAAAAAGTGAATTAAAGATATAGAGGATATAAGACCATTTCCAAAAACCTAACCAAAGCATTAAGACAAAAAGTGTGATGAAAAAGAGAGAAAATTTGATTTGAACCAGCGAACAAATAATCCAGACGATGTACAGCACTATTTCAGGGGGAACGCAATCCAAATGTTACAACCAGGACTCCTACATACTCCCTCAGCA
>NW_009740389.1:0-247 GCF_000703405.1 Apaloderma vittatum | reverse complement strand
TGAGCACAAGCTTCATCAGAGCTGAATGAAAGAAGAGAAGAAACTACCATTCACTCTCTTAGGGGTAGGTGTCATTTAGACCTCTGCAGCCCATCAGTATAAAAGTTCTCCACTTTCCTTTTCTGGAGCACAGACCGAGGCACGGGAACAAAGCAACTCTTACCCAGGTAGCAAGCATCCAAATTTCTGCCCGGTATTAGATCCTCACAGTACACAGTAAAAGGAGTTAATTTTCATGTGAAGCCAT
>NW_009740388.1:0-247 GCF_000703405.1 Apaloderma vittatum | reverse complement strand
AACTGATTCTGGGCACTCTTTGCTGTAGGTATCCTCTTCCCTGCTTAAAATGTGCCTCAGTTTCTCTTTTGTTATGGCTCTGCTTCATTCTTTTGGCTTCAGCTGCCGTTATCCACGTGGCACTTCAAAATGTTTGTCTTTGCCAAGTGCCAGCCAACAGGCAAACAGTTCATTTGCCCTATTCATGCTTCCTCAAGTGGAAAAGAACATCTGCATCAACATTTCTGACATTCACAGTAAAAAAAAA
>NW_009740387.1:0-247 GCF_000703405.1 Apaloderma vittatum | reverse complement strand
AGTGTTTTTTGGGTGAGTTTGGGTGATTTTTTGGCACAAGGACTTTTTTTTTGAGGAATTTTGGGGGAGACATCCAGGGATTTGGGAGTTCAGGGGAAGATTTTTGAGATGAATCGGGGGGTTGGGGTGTTGATGTGTTTTTGGAGGGTGATTTATGTTGATTTGGGGGCAAAGGGAGCAATTTTGGGATTGCGGGGGGTGATTTTTGGTGTAGATTCTTGTGGTTTTGAGGTGTGTGAATGGCTTT
>NW_009740386.1:0-247 GCF_000703405.1 Apaloderma vittatum | reverse complement strand
GAAGAGAAAGCTCAGCCTGATGTTCACCCTGCAAACTAGTCAATGGAGCTAGCTAATGCTGAAGATAACCAAAATATTCTGTTTTAAAATCCCTCACCAGATGTTGCTGCCTGTGAAACAAAGAAAAGGCAGCTTCTTTATTAAAATAAATGAATAATAACTGAATACTGAATATCAGTGATTAAAATCCCCGGTATCACAGCCCCATCTAATGGACTGGCTGAAAGACATTCAAAGGACCTACAGA
>NW_009740385.1:0-247 GCF_000703405.1 Apaloderma vittatum | reverse complement strand
TTTTTTTTCCCAAAGGACATCTTGTTTTAGCAGATTATTGTGATCTTCTGTTGTGCACAATTAGGCATCTGCATATTTTCCTGTCACGCTCCTTAGGTGTCCTGGGTATAGTTTTGATGGGTGATGTATTTTGGTCCAAATTTTGCTTTCATTGAAATTGCAGTTCTGATTTATACGGGCTGCTGAGCATCCCAGATGTAAAATCTTCTGACTTTTGATCATTTAAGTAATCCAGAGGGTTTAGTGG
>NW_009740384.1:0-247 GCF_000703405.1 Apaloderma vittatum | reverse complement strand
GGACATTCACCTCATAGCGGAGCGGGCGGCATGGAAGGTGAGGACCTGACGACATGGGGACGGCTTTGCAGGAGCTTTGCCCAGACCCCAAGAAAGAAACCCCAGGCGTTCTGAGGCAGGGGGCTGGCTGGGGGTGCCTCTGAGGCTGCTACTGATGGGGAATTTTGTGTCCTTTCCAGGACTGCTGTGTCTGTGAGAAGCAAGGGGCCACCGTCTGGTGCTGCTGGCTGGAGGGCTGTGACCGCAG
>NW_009740383.1:0-247 GCF_000703405.1 Apaloderma vittatum | reverse complement strand
CCTCCTGAAGCCTCACATCATTCTCACATTTCCCAGAACAGAAGCATACGCGAAGGGGAAATTATTTCCAGAAAGAGGACTAGGTGCTTTGCACCACCTTATTCCCCAGGGTAAATGGGTGTAGTAATCATGAAGAACACAGCAAAATAGGAATAAAGATCCATCACCCCACAGCAAGCACTTAACGGTAAGAAAGGTCATCACCGATGACCTTGCTTGATATTGCAGCTCGGAACATGCATGAAAA
>NW_009740382.1:0-247 GCF_000703405.1 Apaloderma vittatum | reverse complement strand
AGAACTGACGGACTGAAAGCGAGGGGCAGCTCCGGCACAGGCAGGGCAGGCAGAATAACTCCCTGTAGCCTCCACTTGCACGCACGGACTAGGGGCAGTTTCTGTCACAAGCTGTGTGACCAGGTCCTGTATCAAGTGTGATGAAGGCAACAAAACAGGCAGCATTTCAGTATGACATGAATCTCTAACTAGAAATGAGCAACAGGAGAATAAATTAATGTTATTAAAAGTATTGTGGGATGTCTCT
>NW_009740381.1:0-247 GCF_000703405.1 Apaloderma vittatum | reverse complement strand
GAAATGACCACCCCAAACAAGACACCACCTGGTGCTGATCCAAAGCAGTGCTGTTAGAGAAAACAGATGGGTACTGTTAGAGAAACAGGCTCCCGAGCAGTTTGGGCTCTTTCATCCTGTAAGCCAGGGTTTGGAGGGGATCAGTTACAAGATGATAATCTAGAAACTTACTGGCAGCGGGATGGATCCCAGCCTCATTTGGTGAACATCCAATTTAGAGGAAAATCAACAGTGAAGAACTTCACTG
>NW_009740380.1:0-247 GCF_000703405.1 Apaloderma vittatum | reverse complement strand
CTGCGGCGCGATGGAATCGGCCCGTGTCTGCGCCTTTGCCGCCCTTGCGACCGGCCGTGCCCGGGCTGTGGGCGCAGCTGGAGGCTGAACGGTGCGGTGCTGCCCCGGCGCTGGTGCCGGGTTCTGCTCGCAGTCAGAGCTCCCATGAGCGCCAGCTCTGCATCGAGCTCGTATGGTTTTCCCTCGGAGTTACGGTGTCCTTTCCGCAGGCTCCATTGCCTTGTGTACGGAAAATCCAGAGTACGTG
>NW_009740379.1:0-247 GCF_000703405.1 Apaloderma vittatum | reverse complement strand
GGTGGCCGGAGCCTGATGCTGGAGGACTCCTTAATCTACGACAACGAAGGCGACCAGGTCAAGAACGGCACCAACATGAAGTCGCTGATCTTGGAGAGGGAGGAAGCCGCCGTCGCAGCCTCCTTGTCCCAGCCGGGCGCCTCTCTGGGCAGCGCCTTCGCTGCCGTCGCCCTCCTCCTCCTGGTGCTTTCGGGAGTTTGCCTCCTCGCCAGAAAGGGTCGGAAGCTGCGGAGGAAGCGCGAAGGCG
>NW_009740378.1:0-247 GCF_000703405.1 Apaloderma vittatum | reverse complement strand
GGAGCTGAGGGCAGAGACTCGCTAGGGACCGGAGCCGGGCAGACACGTCACGGGTCAGCCAGCACCACCTCCCACCCACCTGACGTCTTCTAAGAACTTGTCGAGTTCAAGGAAGGAGACCTCCGAGTACCTGGGGGAGAAAGGGGACAGGAAGATTACTGGGGGAGGCAGGAGAGAAGGATGAGGAGAACCACGGTGCCACGGCACCAGGATCACCAGCCTGAATGCGAGTCCTGGGCTCACGGCT
>NW_009740377.1:0-247 GCF_000703405.1 Apaloderma vittatum | reverse complement strand
GCTGGCTACAGGCCACAGACAGAGAAAGAATCGGGGGGAATAGACAAGATGACCCTGTTTACTTTCTCAATGGACTACAAATAGTTGGTCGGTACTTGCTGTTTACTTGGAGCCCAAACAGCTGTTGCCCTGCCTCCTTATGAAACGGTCTCAAGACTACTTGTAGTTCCTTTTGTTCACAGAGGTTGGTCGGGTGCGCTTTCCATTTATCCTTGCCTTTTTTTATTTCATTTGGAGCTGCTTGTAA
>NW_009740376.1:0-247 GCF_000703405.1 Apaloderma vittatum | reverse complement strand
CCACCTTTATTAGGCAATAAATTAACGTTTAAATAACCCCCCGGGGGGACACGGGGTGGGGGGACACCAGCGGGGACAGGGCCAGCGTGAGGGTCGGGGCCACCTTCAAGGTGAGGGCCACCACGAGGGTCACGGCCACCACTGATGTCATGGTCACCATGGGTTCAGGGCCACCTCCAAGATCAGGGCCACCATCACAGTGTCAGGGCCACCACTGGGGTGGGGGACACCACCAGAGGCCACCACC
>NW_009740375.1:0-247 GCF_000703405.1 Apaloderma vittatum | reverse complement strand
GTGCCAAAAAGTAAAATTTGGGGCTGGTGCACTGTTATACTACAGCTCAGTGAATTTTTGTCTTTAGTGACTGTATTTTCATGAAGGTTATTTGAAAGGATATTTGTGTGACAGTAACTTTGCTGATGGGGACAGCAGGGAGTCCTGCTCCTACCTCCTTCCTGTGGTAAGAGGTCTCGGATGCAAAGCGTTCTGGATTCTCCTCCGTCTGGGCTTTTCCAGCTCCTTATGTTGTGGTGCCTGAGCA
>NW_009740374.1:0-247 GCF_000703405.1 Apaloderma vittatum | reverse complement strand
GTATGCTCTGCTGAAGGAAGGCATTCCTCATCATCAGTAAGCTTGTGTTTCAATTTGAAAGGTGTCTGATGACACACTTTTAAAATGAAATTCAGCTTCCCAAATGAACTAGAATCTTCTTCATTTAAAATCAATGTGCTGAACACCTTAAAGAGATGGTGAGTATTATATTTCCATTTAGTGATTTTAAAAGATTGTGTTTCAGTCACTGCTACTTCTGTGTATTGTGGATAGCATAGCATTCACT
>NW_009740373.1:0-247 GCF_000703405.1 Apaloderma vittatum | reverse complement strand
CTGGCAACTGGTCCTTACAGTGGAGATGCACCTGCCTTTGCTCGATGAGAATTCCTGAATGGTGTAAAATGGATACGCTAGTTTTATGCTACTTCATATTGGTTTTTTTTCCTGCTTCCTCAACTGTTTTATTCCGTAATTTAGAAGAAACAAACAGGTCATCGCAATATTTTTTCTTTCTTTCTTTTGCTGAATCTGAACCTTCGTGGTTGAACTAAGTTTGTCTGATGTATATGCAATCTGTATG
>NW_009740372.1:0-247 GCF_000703405.1 Apaloderma vittatum | reverse complement strand
TCCCCAAATCTTGCCTCTTTTTCCCCAAATCCGCCCCGACTATCGCCCGTTGTCCCCAAACCGGGGCCGTGCCCCGCCGGTACCTTGCGCGCCAGGTGCTTGAAGTCCTCGGTGGTGGTGATGCGGCCCACCTTGCAGTCGGGTTTGCGGTACGGGTTCAAGCACTGCACGATGAACTGCGACATCTGCGGGACGACACGGCCCAGACGGTGACCCCCACCCCCTGGCACGGGGACACCCCAAAATC
>NW_009740371.1:0-247 GCF_000703405.1 Apaloderma vittatum | reverse complement strand
CGGGGCGATGGCGAGCCCTTGGGGGTTTCCGCAGAAATGCTGCCTTGCCTGAGCCCTGAGAGCTGCAGTGGACGGAGGAGGGATGGGGACTTGCGTGGGAAGCCAGCAGGAAATTTTTTGTGCTGGGGAAGAGTGGGCACTGGATGGCGTGGAACGACATGTCAGAGCCAGGGCAGGGGGACAGGAGTGGGCAGGGAAGGTGCCAGGCCGGTAAATTGCTGCCCCCAGCCAGGCTCACCCCGATGCC
>NW_009740370.1:0-247 GCF_000703405.1 Apaloderma vittatum | reverse complement strand
TTCAGATGAGCTACTGATCCCAACACCTTTTAGTGAGCACGGGCCCATTTCCTACCACCCTTCTCAGGTGTAAACAGTAACAACTCTTGCCTTTTCATTTCCCATCATATGTCTATCCCTCGTCTCCACCGAGATGGCAGAGTCCTCGCTAGCACACCAGCCTACAAGTCCTGACGTGCTTCCCTTGGCCTTATTCCTGGCAGGCCCAGTTATATTCCCTTCCCCCTTCATATCTAATTTAAAGCTC
>NW_009740369.1:0-247 GCF_000703405.1 Apaloderma vittatum | reverse complement strand
GTAAACTGCACAAAAGTGTTAACTGATGTCTGGAGCTCTGCAGAATAGCTTACATGGCCAGATAACATTGCACAATGATTTTAATCAAGTCATTTAAGTATAGAGAGTTATTATGTGTTTTAAAATCGACTTTGCTTTTAAGTGAAAAAATTATTTTATGCCCCACCCAAGAAGATCTTTTGCCTGGTCTCACTGCATTACCTAACCTGTAAATTTAGCCTGTCCTGTGATTATTACAGCTGTATAA
>NW_009740368.1:0-247 GCF_000703405.1 Apaloderma vittatum | reverse complement strand
AGCCTATGCCATTCTATGATTCTATGATCAAAAAGAGACAAATATCTACCAGGTTATATAAAAGACAACAGGGAAAATCTTTGTAACGCATGAGGTAAGTAAAGAAAGCCTCAGGTGACAGATCGGCCAGAGAGGATACTATTCTCAGTTACATGGATAAAAATCTGAGATAAGTGCCACTAACATCTAAGATGATTAAGGGAGTGGAGCATCTCGGTTATGAGGAAAGACTGAGGGAGCTGGGTCT
>NW_009740367.1:0-247 GCF_000703405.1 Apaloderma vittatum | reverse complement strand
AAGGCAGCAAATGTCACACAATTCTTGGTCAAGTTGACAGGTGTCTCAGTACCCTTTAATGGAAAGTCTCTCACTACAAGTACTCATAATTTCTTTTTATAATAACCACTGTGTTGTTCTGGAGGAGGTTTGCTTTGTTGTACACGTTCTTCAGTGCTGAGTGGTCTTAAAGCATCATGTTGGTCACTTGTACTGATGTTAGAGGGTGTGGGATGGTGTTTGGACTTGCTTTTATGGGTATCCAGGG
>NW_009740366.1:0-247 GCF_000703405.1 Apaloderma vittatum | reverse complement strand
TGCCTGCAGTTTGAGGATTCCTCTTCATGTTTTTTGGTGTATTTTTTTTCCAGGTGTGTCTGGTGTCAGTACACCGTCCATGATGAATGCATGATGGATTGTTTAAAGACTGAGGAGTGTACATTTGGAGAATTCAGAGACTTAATTATTCCACCGTACTATTTGTCTACAATCAACCAGATGCGTAAAGAGAAAAGAACCGATTATGAAAAGGTAATAGTCTACTGCTTTTTAGTTTTAGATATTT
>NW_009740365.1:0-247 GCF_000703405.1 Apaloderma vittatum | reverse complement strand
CATACAGACCTACAGTAATAACCATGTACAGCAAGTGTTCTGCCTGTGTTTTTGGATGATTCTGTAGTTTTTGGGGAAATAGGTTGGTTTTTCTCAGTGTTGAGGCTACTTTTCCTACAACCTTTAGCTGTAGAAATCATACAGATTTCTCTCATCTCCAGTTCTATTTACCACACAACGTTTGGTCTGGTTTGTTACATTAATGATTATTTCGCAGCTTCCATCTTAATTACTGCATCAGCTGGCA
>NW_009740364.1:0-247 GCF_000703405.1 Apaloderma vittatum | reverse complement strand
CTGTTTGTAGGAGAGGTCTTGCCACTCTGTAGAGAGCTTCCAAATGAAGAGAAGTGCTGACTTCTCTGTCTGGAGCTCTGTTTTATTTAAGCAAAGGAGTGTGCTACTCCGAGGGGGTGACAAGACTTACAGGTCCTTGGCAACCGTAGCAAACAACAGGAGTTTGCTGAACTCTTGTTCTGCCCCAGATAGTCCACGTCGGAATCACCTGCAAAGAGCTGACTGCCACGTTTGTGGCAGTAAGCGT
>NW_009740363.1:0-247 GCF_000703405.1 Apaloderma vittatum | reverse complement strand
GAAATTGTTCCTAATATCCAATCTAAACGTTCGCTGCTGCAACTTGAGGCCGTTTCCTCTTGTCCTTGTTACCTGAGACAAGAGACTGATCCCCCACCTCCTTTCAGGTAGTTGCAGAGAGCAGCAACATTTCTCCTCAGCCTCTTTTATCCAGGCTAAGCAACCTGTTATCTCAGCCACTCCTTGTAAGACTTCTTCTTGAGACCGTTCACCAGATTTGCTGCCCTTCTTTGGACATGCTCCAGCA
>NW_009740362.1:0-247 GCF_000703405.1 Apaloderma vittatum | reverse complement strand
TTATGGTCAGGTGACCAGACTAGAAAATTTAAACTTATGGGGGGGCTTGATCTGAGCTCTTTGGTCCAGAGATCGGAGGTTCTCCCCGAGAATCCCATGGTGCTGGCTGGAGGTCCCATGATCCCATGGATCCACCCAGGTTCAGGAGCATTTTCTCATCTGGGGTGCAAAAATGATACCAAAAACGTTGGTCAAAGAAACTCACTAAGACTCAACTTTGGAGTTTTAGAGAGCAGGCATTCTTTAT
>NW_009740361.1:0-247 GCF_000703405.1 Apaloderma vittatum | reverse complement strand
ATCAGAGGTTTCAAAATCAGGGCAAAACAGAAGAAATCGGCGTTTCCCTGTCTTCAGATACCGCAGCACACAAAAGCGACGGCGAAACACACGTGAGTGCACCTCGCTGACGCATTTTTTATCAGCAGAAGGTGTGTTGAGGCACCGTCTTCTCCGTGCGAGTCAGGGGGTGGCTCCGCTGGCATGGCAGGAGGTGGCTGGTGTTTCTCAAGCTGAGAGCTTCGAGGTTTGGATGAAGTCGTGACCC
>NW_009740360.1:0-247 GCF_000703405.1 Apaloderma vittatum | reverse complement strand
GAAATGAGCCTGGTTCCTGCCCCCCAAAAGCCAGCGAGTCCCTCTCTGGGAGCCCTCGGCTGGCCCGGGAGCCTGCTGGCCCGGCCCGAGGCACAGGACTGGAGCTCTCAGCGGTGGAGCTGGGTCTCTGCTCCGAGCTGCAGAACGCAGGGCTTGGTCTCCGGGCCTGAGCCCGGGTTCCAGCCCCACACACGCAGGACTCGGGCTCCCTTGGCCGGCGTCCCGGTGTCAGCCCGGCCGGCAGCGG
>NW_009740359.1:0-247 GCF_000703405.1 Apaloderma vittatum | reverse complement strand
CCCCAGGCTCGGGGGACACATCCCCTCCTTTCCCTTACACCCCTCCGTGGCTCAGGGCTGCTTTTCCCCAGCCCCCTTCTGCCACCCATCCCGTCACCGCTCAGATGGGAGGAAGGCCCACTGCGTGCTGAGACCTAGCACAGGTTGTGTCATGAGTGGAGAGGTACGGGGCAGGGACAGTGCAGTCCCTGGAAGCAGTGGGGGGGGCACCTGGGGGTGTCGTGGCTGGGGACACGTGGCTGTGTGC
>NW_009740358.1:0-247 GCF_000703405.1 Apaloderma vittatum | reverse complement strand
CAAACCGCTCGGGGTTGTTGGGGAGGTCCTGCTGCTCGTAGTCCCACCGCACGCTCCTCAGATCTGGTGAGAGGTGCAGCTGGGGATGAGCCATGGACGGATCCAGGGTGATCATGTCTACGAGGAATGGGAAGGAATGTCAGCACCACAGTCTTCAGGTGGTCCTGAGTGGGGTCTCACCACACCCAGGACCTGCCCCGTGGGTGGGCATGGTGAGACCAGGGTGTGGGGCAGTTCCTCCATGGGT
>NW_009740357.1:0-247 GCF_000703405.1 Apaloderma vittatum | reverse complement strand
AAATTATTTTGCACAATATATTTTGGTGCTTTATCCTACATGAAACTGTCAGTTCTCTTCATGGATCGTGTAAGACTCTGTGTCCTTTCACAGTTCCATGATGGGAAGATGTCTGAGCCTTGGGTATTTTTCACGACGACCCAGGTCAGGGAATCTCTTGAGCTGAGGGGACTCAAGAGAGCTGGAAGAACTTTCTTTCCAATCCTAGAGGACCTGCCATGACTCTAGCTGTTGGCAAAGGCACTGT
>NW_009740356.1:0-246 GCF_000703405.1 Apaloderma vittatum | reverse complement strand
CCCGATTCTTAACAGTGGGGAGCCAGACTGTGACCCCCATAAAGATCATCCGGGCAGCTCCGTGAAAGGCGACTGCGGCAACCCCTCCGTTGGGATTTTCTTCTTTGTCAGCTACATTATCATATCCTTCCTGGTAGTGGTGAACATGTACATCGCCGTGATTTTGGAGAACTTCAGTGTTGCTACTGAAGAAAGCGCTGAACCCTTGAGCGAGGATGACTTTGAGATGTTCTATGAGGTTTGGGA
>NW_009740355.1:0-246 GCF_000703405.1 Apaloderma vittatum | reverse complement strand
AGCCCCCCCCCCGAAAACGACCCAACCTTCAAGGTGCGCAACGACTCCGCCAACTCGTCGCTGAGCTGAACTTCCAGGCTGGGATCCTCGTACCTGGAGAGGGGGGATGACCCCGTTAGAAAAGTCCAAGGGGGTTTAAAAAAACGGGGTGAAGGGGGGTCCCCAAAACTCACTTGAGCCTCCCGAGGCGCCGGGGGAGGGCGTCCTTGGCACGGCGCTTGGCCAGACGCGCTCGCCGGCGCCGCA
>NW_009740354.1:0-246 GCF_000703405.1 Apaloderma vittatum | reverse complement strand
GAATGAACCTTCCTTGGGAGCTCTCTCCTGTGTCAGTAGAGAGAATGTAGCTTGAACCAGATGCATCCATTTAATCCAGACAAAATTAGGTGAGCTAAAGATTACCCTAAGTAGGTCCATGGTTAATGATCAATTTCCTTCTGGATGGTTCCTCTAAGAATATTAAACATCATCAAATTAGGAGCATGAAGTAGCACTGGAATTTAGGCTGAGTACTTTGTTTTTAGGATTCTTGAACATCTCTCT
>NW_009740353.1:0-246 GCF_000703405.1 Apaloderma vittatum | reverse complement strand
TTCAATCTGCCCGTGTGCTCTGCACCCAATCTGGACGCGTCCTTTAAATCCCGCCATGTTCTCCGCGCCCAATGAAAATGCATCTCTTCAATCCTCCTGTGTGATCCGCGCCCAATCCGGACGCGTCCTTTAAATCCGCCCGTGTTCCCCAAGCCCAAAGCAAATGCGTCCCTTCAATCTACTCATGTGCTCTGCACTAAAGGCAAATGCGTCCCTTCAATCCTCCCGGGTGCTCCGCGCCCAATA
>NW_009740352.1:0-246 GCF_000703405.1 Apaloderma vittatum | reverse complement strand
GATTTTCCCCTTGACTATTTCAAGAGGACCATGTGCTCATGATAACACACATTTTTAAATATCATAACGCTGTGTTGCCAAAAGCTCGCCCTGTGCATATTTAAGTGTATTGATACATAGATGTGCATACACGTTTTGATGCTCTACTCGGAGAATTTGAGAGTTTGTCCTGCCTTCAGTCTTTGTGCATAACTTCCAGGGACTTTTGGAGGAATTGAACGTGCACAGTGAGCTTAGGCTTGCTGG
>NW_009740351.1:0-246 GCF_000703405.1 Apaloderma vittatum | reverse complement strand
GAACTACACTTACAGGTCTAATGTCACAATGCAGGATTTTTGATACAGTGGAAGAATGAACTATTGCAATTAGGGAAGGTAACAACAACACAGCAATGCACAAGATACACTATTACAGTACTTAAGTGATCCCCAGGAAAAAGTGTACTAGTAGAGGTTTAAGAGGCACACAAGCTGGTAAACAACAGCAATCCTACAGTATGCTGCACATGTCGTAGTCACTTACCCTCTCTCAGGTAAGGGTTC
>NW_009740350.1:0-246 GCF_000703405.1 Apaloderma vittatum | reverse complement strand
TGAATTTTGGCAAAAATTCGGCAAAAATATGCAAAAATCCAGTGAAAATATGCTAAAATTTTGGGAAAATATGCCAAAATTTAGTTAAAATATGCGAAAATTTGGCAAAAATACGCGAAAATCCGGCAAAATTTGAAAATATTGGCGAAAATACATGAAAATTCTGTGAAAATATGCGAAATTTTGCCAAAAATACGCGAAAATTCGGCAAAAATGCATTTTGAGGAAAATTGGGGAATTTTGAGG
>NW_009740349.1:0-246 GCF_000703405.1 Apaloderma vittatum | reverse complement strand
CAAAGATGGGAGATGCAGGAAGCACGGCTTTGAGAATGTGACACAGCAGAGGTGGGACCTTCTTATATTCAAAGAAAAAAGCTTCAGTTACAAATCTTTCCTCCTCTCATTTTCCACCCCCACCAATTAATTGAATACTAATCTATTGAACTTGTACATTCTTGATAACATGGAGGACTACCCTTGCAATTAAAATACCAAAAAGCAGCAGACAATACGAATGCCTCCCAAAAACCTAAAGAAACT
>NW_009740348.1:0-246 GCF_000703405.1 Apaloderma vittatum | reverse complement strand
AAAGTATATGTACAATCAGCCAAACTTCAAGACATTGTTAATGAGTGTACACAGAACACTGCCCCTTGTTTATCTAGTACTTTTTAACAAGCTACTTAACCACATCTACTTTTAGATAATCTTTCTCATTACTTGTTTCCTGATAGCGTTGGTCTCACATTTTTCTTCTTCCCTCTGCACCTTCCATTTATTATACTCAGCTGTGGAAACTTATTCCAAGTTCTTAACAACAATATTTTCTCACAT
>NW_009740347.1:0-246 GCF_000703405.1 Apaloderma vittatum | reverse complement strand
AAGTGTACAGTCCTCCATCTGGGATTGCAACCCCAGTACAAGCCAAAGCCTGACTGCCTCTGGGTCAGCTGTAATGGAAAAATTCTGGAGGTCCTTTGCAGACACTTTCATGAGTGAGTTGATCATAAGGCAGCAACAAGGAAAAGCAGCACCCTAGTTTGAACTGGTACAAAGACAGCCAGGAGACCAAAGGATGAGATTATCCCACTCTCCACCTGCCAGACCACACTGGGAATATTGTGCTCA
>NW_009740346.1:0-246 GCF_000703405.1 Apaloderma vittatum | reverse complement strand
AATGGATTGCACAAATTAAAACAGAACTCAAATTGGTCATCTCAACCTCAGTTAGGACTCTCAGAACTCATCAAAGACTGGCCAGAAAGTAAGGACTCTGGAATGCCATCTGAGGAGGTGGCGATGTGTGCTGAAGAAGCTCCACTACGTAATCAATCACCAGACGATGAGAAGCAGTATGCCGTATTTACCCACGGGTCTTGTCACCCTGTAGGAAATCATAATGGGTGGAAAGCTGCTGTGTGG
>NW_009740345.1:0-246 GCF_000703405.1 Apaloderma vittatum | reverse complement strand
TTTCTCCAGGAAACTGAATTTGTCACTTCTGCCAAACATCCATTTTCTTGCCCACTCTTGACTTAATATCCCAAGGCAATACTCAAAACAGGGCTGCCTATATTGGAACCTGTTGGTGTGCCACAGGATAGCTTAGCTAAAACTTCAACATCTCAAGAAAAAGACCAGAAATTATTCTGATGACCTCAAGGTAATGCAGCAGGGTATATACACACAAACATAAATTTAGTACTTGTTCACTATGCA
>NW_009740344.1:0-246 GCF_000703405.1 Apaloderma vittatum | reverse complement strand
ATCACATATAGAAGTGACTGAAAACTTGCAAGTTAAACAAGGAGGGGCATTTTCTCAGGCTTGGTTCTTTCTGTTAGAAGACAGGTGTTCTCTCCTCCTGAAAGAGCAACACCAGAAACTTATTCCAGACTTTCTATTAGTAATGAAGTTGTTCTCTGCCCCCAGGCACAAATCCTGCGAGATGTTGGAGGGCTGGTTCTTGCCAATGCTTGTGGGCCGTGCATTGGCCAGTGGGACAGGTAAAGT
>NW_009740343.1:0-246 GCF_000703405.1 Apaloderma vittatum | reverse complement strand
AAATCTTCAGTATGGCGACTGGTCGCGCAGGGAAGCCTTGTGTTGCAAAGTTGGGTGTTTGGTTGGGCTTTGAAAAATTCATTTTAATTTTTTAAAAAAGATATTTTTCTTTTTTTAAAAAAAAATTCTTCCGCCGCTCTTTTCGTACCTCCGCCCCTCCCCGTTCCTCGGCCTCCGAACCGACCGCGGGAAGAAACCTCGCCGCTTGCCAGAATGATTAAAAAAAAATTTAAAAAACCTAAAATA
>NW_009740342.1:0-246 GCF_000703405.1 Apaloderma vittatum | reverse complement strand
CCACCAAGAACAACGCTGCCTTTACGAGAGAGTCCGGCAGCAAAAGGCTGCTCAAGAGCGAACGGTTTTGTGACGAGATAGATGAGGAAGGACAGAAAACACCCCTGCGCCCAGCCTGGACCCAGGAAAGAGACGGGGCCAGCGAAGCAGTAACAGACCCACGGTGGCTCCAGTTTTTCGGCCAAACTCTCTCCCTTCGTGGCAGTTTGCTGGGCTCTGGGTTTGTGGCAGACTGTTACACGTCTG
>NW_009740341.1:0-246 GCF_000703405.1 Apaloderma vittatum | reverse complement strand
TTTCTAGTAGCTGGTACAGTGCTGTGTTTTGCATTTAGGATGAGGACAATGTTGATAACAAACTGGTGCTTTAGTTGTTTCTGAGTCGTGCTTACATCAAGTCAAAAAACTTTTCGGCTTCTTGTACTGCCCTGCCATAAAGAAACAGAAGAGGCTGAGAGGGGACGCAGCTGGGATAACTATTTTACTTCTCTTTCTTTTTTTTACTGTCCTTTTCGTAGAATCATAGAATCACAGAATCACAGA
>NW_009740340.1:0-246 GCF_000703405.1 Apaloderma vittatum | reverse complement strand
TCACTGCAAGGGGGTTGGACCTTTAAAGGTCACTTCCAGACCAAGGCATCCTATGATTCTGTGATTCTACAAGATAACAACAGTTTTCTTAAAGCGAACACCCATGCTCTGAGAGGATATGCTTATAGTTTAGAGGTTAATGAACAGGAGGGTTTTAGGGTCACAGAAAAGATCTGGAAGCCTGCAGCTCCCTGAGATACTCTCAGATTCCTGGGATGAGTTGCTATGAGACAGCTATCATGGAGA
>NW_009740339.1:0-246 GCF_000703405.1 Apaloderma vittatum | reverse complement strand
CCAGCGGCTCCCGAGGGGGGGGAAGAACCCTTTTGTGTGGCGGAGTCAGCGGAGCAGCGCGAGGAAGGAGGAATTCCTCCGGAGATCAAACGCCTTCGCCAACTGGACACCGACGTCAAAACAAACCCAGCTCCCACCGCGGGGCCGGGAGCCGCGCAGGGGAGAAGATCCAATTTCCTCCTTTGTTCCTGGATTATTATTTTTTGCAGGGGGCGAGGAGGCGGGGGAGCGGCAGGGAAAGGGCCA
>NW_009740338.1:0-246 GCF_000703405.1 Apaloderma vittatum | reverse complement strand
TGTGTATATAGATCTATCCCACGAGGGGTAAGCCTCCACGAGGCAGGAGCCCTGTGCTGTGCCAAGTTTCTGAAAGGGAGCAGCTGGGTTTGTGGCTGGGAACATTCACATACTTCCCTCACAGTAATGGGTTAAGGAAAAAAATGTTGTAGATTAATTCTTTATTCTCAAAGTACTTTAAACACTGATCCCAGTTCAGGTGGCACCTAAGCAACATGCTGTGCTGAGGTGGAAATTCAGCAAACT
>NW_009740337.1:0-246 GCF_000703405.1 Apaloderma vittatum | reverse complement strand
TGAGATTTTTCCGGAGTGGTTCTGTGTTGGAGGGATCCGGGCAGAGGCAGGGAGTGACTTTCTGCAGCATTTATTACATTTACAAAGCTGTGTCGTTGTACAAATGTTTAACCCATAACAATATATGAATATCGGAATATTTTACAGGACATTAAAACATCGTACAGGATGCAAACATACAGAGCCATTTGGTTTGTACCACATAGGAAAAAACAGAAAACAAAACAAACCCCCTCCCCTGCCCCT
>NW_009740336.1:0-246 GCF_000703405.1 Apaloderma vittatum | reverse complement strand
AACAGTGCCCCTGACACTCAAACGCTGTCACCGGCCCCCTCAGCCCCCATCGCACCCACGGAACACCGAGCAGAGGCGAACCTAGTTCTGAGGGGAAAATGTCCTTGCGTGTAAACTGCTGGTTGAGACTGAGGTCTCACTAAAACCTTTTCTTTACGTTGAAGGATAAACTATGCAAGCCCTACAGGCTGGCTTTAAAAAACCAAAAAACACGCTTTAGTGAAAATGCCGGGCTCCGCCGCTGAC
>NW_009740335.1:0-246 GCF_000703405.1 Apaloderma vittatum | reverse complement strand
CCCGGCTTTGCTGTGGTGTCTGGATGAATTTTTTGTTGTTTGTGTTAGTTCACTTTAGGTCACGATAATGAAAGTTTCCTAATCCTCTGAAAGAAGATTTTTTCAGGCAGTGCAGTGAGCTCAATGAATGCAACCGAGTGTGTAGAAGCGAGGGCTCCAGTCTTTTCTTGTGTTTCAAGCAGCTGATGGCTGTTGATTTAGCAATGAGGAAATTTGCAAGCAGCCCGGGCCGCGGCAGGTCTCCGC
>NW_009740334.1:0-246 GCF_000703405.1 Apaloderma vittatum | reverse complement strand
TTCCATCTCACTGGATGAGTATAAATAATCCGGCTGGAAGGAGGATGAGGAAATAGCTTCCTCTTCTAAAAACAAGCAGGCAGTACAGCTTTAGAAATATTTTAAAACACAGGTTGATACAAATGACAGCAAAGCAAAAGCTCCACAGATCCATTTCAGGATTCCAAGACAACCTGGTATCCTTCACATCCTGCCACAAACGACCCACCACTAAACTCTCTGTCTTCTGCCTGCTTGATGCCAACT
>NW_009740333.1:0-246 GCF_000703405.1 Apaloderma vittatum | reverse complement strand
TGTGTTGCGAAAGAAAAACCAATGGCTTAACTTCTTTTGTGATCTATAACACCTGCTTATTTATACTGATAAAGGCCAAGAGATGGTGTGATGCTGATTCTCCTTCCATATGTACTTTTTATAAATCAAGCATCCACCCAAGAAAATGCCAAAGGATCTGGTACACACTGGATGAAGAAAGATGGGCAGAGCATGTTAGTACTGTTGCAGGTAGCTCAATATCACCCAGAAGAAAGCTAGATACAG
>NW_009740332.1:0-246 GCF_000703405.1 Apaloderma vittatum | reverse complement strand
CCCTGCATCCCGCTGTGCCGGCGCATCGGTGTCACCCACCGGGTCCCCCCCTGTCACCGCCCACCCTGTGGCAAAACGAGCCGTGCAGCTGCTGCTGCTTGCGATTTGGCTGCGTGGGGGAGGAATCTGACCCCAGGGAGGGGGGTTATTCTCCCCCCACCCAAGCTTTTTGGCTGCCTTTGCGGGGTCTCTGAATGCCCGAGTGTGCGACGTGCACAACAAGGCTCTTATATCTCGAGGGGGCAC
>NW_009740331.1:0-246 GCF_000703405.1 Apaloderma vittatum | reverse complement strand
TGCTTGATGATATGTAGCAAGAAACACTGAAATCTCCCTTTGCCCTAGCTTGCCAACCAAATAAATCACAGGCCACTTCAGACAGCCCCTGTCTGAATACATAAACATGAGAGGACACCTTTGGGAAAGTCCACTAAATCTCATTAAACACTTCCACTGATAATATAATAATGTGTTAAATATATCCTAGCTGCCACATTGCACTCAGAATCAGAGTGCCCTTTGCTTGCAAATAACTGCACTTTG
>NW_009740330.1:0-246 GCF_000703405.1 Apaloderma vittatum | reverse complement strand
GTGGGCTAGACCCAAACTAGCCTGAAACTTCCAGCAGTTTCTCTGAAATCTGCGCAGCAACCACTGTGAGGGGAGACATCCCGGACTAGGGGGATGCACCTGCCAAAGGGAGGAGAGAGAGCTGTTCAATCTGGAGAAGACTAAAGGGGGATCCCATCAAGGTGTACAAATGTCTGCAGGTAGACGGTAATGAAGATGGTGTCCGGTGACAAGAGGCAATGGGCTCAAATGGAAATACAGGAGGTT
>NW_009740329.1:0-246 GCF_000703405.1 Apaloderma vittatum | reverse complement strand
ATGAGACACTTCCTGAAGTAGGAGCAGTGTGACTTTTCAGTACGACCTGAAACCTGGAGTATGGTGACACTGTGCTTGATACAGATGTCAGTGCGTAGCCAGAGGTGTTTTGCACCATGTTTCTGGCCCATCTCCTAACATGATGTAAGGAAGAATGCTGACCAGTCTAATGCTGCAGACTACATAGAGCAGCCTAAATACTTTCATTAAATGAAAGCAGCCATTCTTTTACACACATGCGCCCAC
>NW_009740328.1:0-246 GCF_000703405.1 Apaloderma vittatum | reverse complement strand
GACGGGATGGGGATGAAGGCGGGGTGAGGATGAAAAGGATGAAGATGAGGAGGACGAGGCTGAAGACGACAACGAGACGAGGATGACGGGGACGAGGCTGACGCTGAGGACGGGAGGAGGAGGGTGATAACGGGACGAGGGCGAGGCTGGGAGGAAGACGAGGGTGAGGAGGAGGGTGCCGGGGGGAGCTGAGGCCGAAGGCTCGCCGGCAGGTGCACGCGCACATCGTGGCGCGGCTGCGCAAGG
>NW_009740327.1:0-246 GCF_000703405.1 Apaloderma vittatum | reverse complement strand
CCCAACGTTGACCCAACGCCCCTTGGGTGGCCCAAGCTGGGACCGTCGGGTCGCGGTTGAGTCGGTTTCAAAAATGTTTCTCGCTCCATTTTCCGCTTCCTTCGTTAAATACCGTTAATTACTCCCCGGTCACGACCTGTTGAGGTGAACCTCCGTGAAGGCGGCTTCGGGGGGAAGGAAACTCCGTTTTTCCTCAAGTTTCTCTCCCATCTCGTGGATTTTTCCTCAGAAAATCTTTGAGTTCCG
>NW_009740326.1:0-246 GCF_000703405.1 Apaloderma vittatum | reverse complement strand
CAAGTCTCTCTAGAAAATCAAGTTTTCTTCACAGACAACTATGTCTTAAAACCTTTTCCTCCCCCCAAAACTGCTTTTTTTAATGTAAGGCTTGATTGCAATTCCCCTCCCATTCCAGCTGTTTACAAACTACTGTGAAATATCCTACAGTCACTCAGTCTAGGAATCTTTTAGTTTTGCAGGCATAAAATGCAAATGTGATGATTTCTGAAAAGAGTCCTGCCTTTTAATTATTTGTTCCTGGTA
>NW_009740325.1:0-246 GCF_000703405.1 Apaloderma vittatum | reverse complement strand
ACAGACAGTGACTTTCATGAAAGGTGTTAAGTGTGGGTTTGCTCTGTGCTGTTATATACCTTTATTACAAACAACAATGCGCATAACCGAGTCTTCATTCAATAATTGTGGATTTGGTTTGTGGCAAGTACATGGAGTATGAGACACAGGGAATGATTGAGGGCCTAATCCTATCTCTTAAATACTCTTTTAGACACCTTTGTGTGTCAAGAGGCATTTGTTTGAGGCTGTCAAATACATAAAAGG
>NW_009740324.1:0-246 GCF_000703405.1 Apaloderma vittatum | reverse complement strand
AGCGGAGCCAGCACGGCAGCAGCCCAGCAAGCGCCGGAAAAGGAAGATGTCGGGGGGCAGCACCATGAGCTCCGGTGGGGGAAACACCAACAACAGCAACAGCAAGAAGAAAAGCCCGGCCAGCACCTTTGCCCTGTCCAGTCAGGTACCTGTAAGCATCCCGTTTCCATTCTCTCTTCCTCCCCTGGGGTGGAGGGGAGGGCTCCCTGCCCCCAGGAGTGACTCGGGAGAGACCCCCCAGGGACT
>NW_009740323.1:0-246 GCF_000703405.1 Apaloderma vittatum | reverse complement strand
AACGCACGGCCCTTGTGCAAGACCCAAATTATTGGGGCCCTTGTGCAATGCACGACCCCCATCTTGGGGACCTCTGGGTGTCGCACGACCCTCGTGCAAGACCCACATTGTGAGGACCCTTGTGCAAGGCACGACCCTTGTGCAAGAGTCACGTTATTGGGACCCTCGTGCATCGCACGACCCTCATCTTGGGGACCCCCAGGTGTCGCACGACCCTCGTGCAAGAGCCACGTTTTGGCAACCTCG
>NW_009740322.1:0-246 GCF_000703405.1 Apaloderma vittatum | reverse complement strand
GGGAGAGGGTGTTGATGAACAAACCAGCCTGGGTGTGTTGTAACATATAGTTTACGGCTTCTTCAAAATATTCCAGGTGGAATTCCTTCATCTCTTTGGGGAGATCTTCATAGCTGTAGAAGGCCAGAGCCAGCACAGCAAAGCCATGGTTGGCCAGCAGGCATGCCCTGTACTCCGGGAGTCCCCCTCCAGTTCCATATAAGTCAATAATTCCTGGAAAAGGGCCATTTCCTGCAAGAAACCACA
>NW_009740321.1:0-246 GCF_000703405.1 Apaloderma vittatum | reverse complement strand
ATGTATCAGACAAGTATCTCCTTATCCCCCGCACACAGTCTCTGCCAAGGTCTTTGCACCCTGTCCCCTGTTCCAGAGATCAGCAACACCTGGGTTCCTTGTCCCTGATCTGGCTCTACTTAACAGCTCTCAGCTGAGCTGCCATCAGTTTTATTCCCCTTTTCAACCCACTTAAACTTTTGCTATTTGCAATCCCCTGTGGGAACACATTCTCCAATTGCGCTGAACTTTGTGTAGAAGACATAC
>NW_009740320.1:0-246 GCF_000703405.1 Apaloderma vittatum | reverse complement strand
TCTGAAATTCCTGTCCTGGTCTGGTTTGATGATATGCTCATGACAGCAAGTTGTAAAATGACATGACAAGCTGGAAGGTGCACAAAAGGGAGAGGTGGTATCTGTTATTATCCACACTACTTACTGATTCTGCCACTGACTCCCCTAAACTCCCCTGCCCGAGGTGGGCACTGTGACAGTGTGATGTCTGAAGTGCTTGGCTAGAGGAAGCCCTGTTGCACTTGGGGTCCTTGTCTTAGAAATGGG
>NW_009740319.1:0-246 GCF_000703405.1 Apaloderma vittatum | reverse complement strand
GTTTGGGCAGGGGCTGTGTAACCCTGTCAAAAAGTGTGCTGCACCGGGGTTTCAAAGCCTGCTGAATATGAAGTAGTGTACTGCTCAAACTGTCAGTGTAGGCTGGTGTGTTTGGTTTGTAGCTGATATTGCCTCGGTTTGCAGACAAAGTGGATCTTGGCATCATGTCCTTGTGATATTCATAAAACTCTGGTGGCAAACCCAGCGTGTTTAACCCCCAGTGTGTGGTCTTGAAGGAGTGACGTG
>NW_009740318.1:0-246 GCF_000703405.1 Apaloderma vittatum | reverse complement strand
TAGGAATGTCTTGAAAATTGAACTGTTTTTTTTCCCCTGTGTTCATGTGCAGGGTGAGCATTTAAATTCTGAATTTTTCCTATTTGTACTCAGTTCCTAACATGTTTGTTTTACCTGCAGAAAAGCTAGCAGTTGTGAGGGCTTTCCGTTCTCCGAGGTAACAAGCAAGCCTATTTAATGATTAATATCTTTAATCAATTAATAGAAATTTTAGTTTTCTGAATGCTCTTAAACTACCTCTTTTTT
>NW_009740317.1:0-246 GCF_000703405.1 Apaloderma vittatum | reverse complement strand
GTTGTTTCGAACAATCCAGTCTATCTCCGTCCCATTAGGGACAGCTTTTCTCCTTAGCTTTGGGCAATTCCAGCAACCATGGCTGGCTTCCACAGATTTAAGTTGGTTTGCCCCACTTCTGCTGAGCTGGGCTATACTCCTCACGGCAGTGAAAATCCAGAGGTGCATGTGATTTACATTCACAGACCTTGGACTTCAGACAGGATTTTTTTCCGTCCGTCTGTTCAGTGGCCGAGGATGTTGAGC
>NW_009740316.1:0-246 GCF_000703405.1 Apaloderma vittatum | reverse complement strand
CTGGGATGGAGATGGAAACTGGGATGGACATTGGGACGTGGGACATGGGAACTGGGGTGAACTGCAATGGACACAAGGACTGGGATGGACATGAGGTATAGGGACTGGAACAGACTGGGATGGACATGGGGTCAATGGGACAATAGAACTGGGATGGAAGTGGGGTCTGGGGTGGACTGGGGTGGACATGGGAACTGGGATGGACATGGGGACAAGGGACATGGGGACTGGGATGGACTGGGATGG
>NW_009740315.1:0-245 GCF_000703405.1 Apaloderma vittatum | reverse complement strand
GACATGGGGACATCAGGGGGACACGGGGACATCGTGGGGACACAGGGACACCGCGGGGACATGGGGACACTGCGGGGACATCATAGACACGGGGACACCAGAGGGACATGGGGACACTACGCGGACATGGGGACACCAGGGGACACGGGGACATCAGGGGGTCACCAGGGGGACATGGGGACACCAGGGGGACATGGGGACACCACAGGGACACAGGGACATCATGGACATGGGGACATCAGGGG
>NW_009740314.1:0-245 GCF_000703405.1 Apaloderma vittatum | reverse complement strand
AGAGGTCAGCATACTGGGCTGAGGGCATCATAAAGCCTCTGCGCAGCCAGCTCCACCATTTCTCGAAGGGATTCGTCATCTTCGCTTCCTGCCTCACAGTCAACCGTCTGGGAACGAGAAAAGGAGTACATGAGAACAACCAGCACTTTCCCTTTCAGCGTGTGAAGAATAAGGGGAAAGGAAAAAGCAGTCATGCAAATTGAAAAGAAAGTTATCAAGAGCAGCACTGCATGTTTTTAAATGGT
>NW_009740313.1:0-245 GCF_000703405.1 Apaloderma vittatum | reverse complement strand
ATCAGATAGGGTCAGAAAGCCAAACTCGCTGGTACTGTAGAGGATGAGGTCTTCAGCCATCTTGCTAAGGTGGATCATCAGCAGAGTGGCTACAGAGAGGAATTCCACTGCAGGGAAGGCAGGAAATCAGGAGGTGAAAAAGATGTTTGTTTGTTGACAACCCAGGGAGCCCTGACTAGAGCTTTGGCATTAGTTCCCAGTGAGGGATTTCAGTCCCCCTGTGAAAGGAGGTTATTTGGGAAGGT
>NW_009740312.1:0-245 GCF_000703405.1 Apaloderma vittatum | reverse complement strand
TTCACGTCCCTGAGCTGCCTGCAGTGTTGTGTGATGTTCTCAGCTCTCACTAAGCACTGTAAGAGGGAAGAGTCTGCTCTGCAAGCTACCGCTAGGTGCTGGTTTTGATATATCAGAATATAATTATATAGATACACATCAGAGTACAATTTCAGCATATCAGAAAATAATGTATCTTAGCAAACTTAGGAGTCTATGCTGGGAGTTTCAGATAGGGCTGGAGCTCACCAGTCAGTTGTACCCAA
>NW_009740311.1:0-245 GCF_000703405.1 Apaloderma vittatum | reverse complement strand
AAAGTTTTTCCTTGAGACAATCCCCTTCCTTTGAGTCTGTTCTTCTGCCATGCTGTGTGTGTACGTACGTTGTAGCCAATGCCTCACCTGATTTCTGTTTCTCAAACTGTCACTGGATTCTCTTCCATCACTGCAGTTTTCTTTCTGTTCCTGATCTTATTCAACTTTTATTTCTGTGCGTACTCCAATCTGTAGTAACATTGCTTAGTTTTTGGTGTTTGTCCTCTGTGGTTTTGAGCATCTTC
>NW_009740310.1:0-245 GCF_000703405.1 Apaloderma vittatum | reverse complement strand
AATAGTCACTTCGCAAATCATCTTCACGTCAGGATGGACAAAAATGTATGACCTAAAGAAACACCTAAAAGAATAACCTCTCCTTTTAAGACAAAGTTGTTGGGAAATACATGGGTGATTTTGACAAACTGCTCAACCTGAAACTCACAGCCCTTTGTTAAAATAACACAAATGTGTTCTAAAAGTTAACATATGTTGCTGAATCATGTACAAATTAATAAATTATATCACACTGATTAAAAAAA
>NW_009740309.1:0-245 GCF_000703405.1 Apaloderma vittatum | reverse complement strand
CTCAACAAGAGCACTTCTTCAAGCCAATCCTAAGTGTTTAAAATAGGATTCTCAATTTAATTTACAATGCAAGAATGGTAATAAATGCCTAAACAGACTGGAGCGCAACCTGCAATCGACTGCATTAGCTGAAGGTAATTTGAAGGGACTTGGAATATAAAGCCGTCAGGTACTTCCAGGAAAACAAGGCACAGGATGTGAAAATGAAGTAATGGCAGTAAAGGCACCATTCTGCCAAGGGAACT
>NW_009740308.1:0-245 GCF_000703405.1 Apaloderma vittatum | reverse complement strand
CAGGAGTGAGCCGAGGAAAAGACGCGTCCGACAGCTGGGTGGACCCCGACCCCCCCAGGCAGAGATGAGGAGAGGGGGCTGGGGTGCTTTGATGTGGTCCTGGGTGATGTTTGGGATTGGTGTCCATGAATCCAGGGCTGCATGTCAGGGTCTCTAGGGCAGGTGAGGTGCTAGTACCACTGGCTTTGTTTTTATTATATATAATAAAAAAATTTTTCACACACATGCACAAACACGTACACACA
>NW_009740307.1:0-245 GCF_000703405.1 Apaloderma vittatum | reverse complement strand
CTGGGCCAGGGCTTGACAAGACATCCTGCTGTAACAAGCTGGCTGCTCACTCTGCAAACCTCCATCCCTCTGGGTAGACAATGTCAAATGCCCTCCCTGGTGGTCCAGACCTGCCTCCAACTCATCCTGGATTGCCTCACCTCGTACAGTCTGAGCATCAGCAGTTCAGAAACAGAGCCTACAGAGGAGTGAGCCCATTGCAGACAGCAGACCTCAACCACGGAACCCAGATTTTCAATATTTAT
>NW_009740306.1:0-245 GCF_000703405.1 Apaloderma vittatum | reverse complement strand
AAGAATATAAATTAAAAGTTTAATCTGCCTCAAACTAAATAGGAGATTGAAAATCTAGCAGTTTCTCAGAGTTCTAACATAAGCCTGAAAAGCTATTTCTGAAAAATACAGCTAATTAAATAAAAATAAATCAAATAAATTAATTCAAGATAATCCACATGTGGCCTCTTTGAACGAAAGTGAGCTGATTCACAAATATTTGTACATGGCATTTTTATTAAAGTAAAAAGTTGAAATAAGTATAA
>NW_009740305.1:0-245 GCF_000703405.1 Apaloderma vittatum | reverse complement strand
CAGGCTGGCAGCTAGGATGCTCAAGAGCTACAGAAAAGACGTGGCTGAGGGACTTTGCTCCCTGGATTACCAAGTCTTTTAGCTCATGACTAATGTGCAATGCATAAGCAGTCTCTGGAGGAAAGAAGAAAGAGACCAGCATCACCTTCCAAGCAGAGGAAAAAAATTTGTTTCTTGGTGTGGGCTCACAGCTAGTACAGAGACCAGGCAGAAAAAGAAGGGTCTGCACAGGATCGCCCTGCTCC
>NW_009740304.1:0-245 GCF_000703405.1 Apaloderma vittatum | reverse complement strand
ATTTTTTAATTGTTTCTACTGAGGACAGATGAAAATATTTACACATATAGGAGCAAGAAAGCAAAATCTCTTAAACTGTATCTGTCAGGTGCCAAATATTCTACAGGCACCTAAAACAGATGGGCCCTGCCTTACTCAGAGGATAAGCTGAGGCACTGAGCTCTTTGAAGAGTGATATTCAGACACGTTATGTCCCTTCTGCTCTTTCGACTGATGACAGTGGGCCTCCTCTAAAAGCCTCACTG
>NW_009740303.1:0-245 GCF_000703405.1 Apaloderma vittatum | reverse complement strand
CCCAGTGGCCAGGCAGGAGGGTCCTGGGCTGGGGCTGCTGGAAGCAGCAGCTGCTCCTGACATGTCTCAGTCATAAGGATTCCCCTACAAACACAGAGAGACTTGTCCCGAGTCAGAGCAGACCTTCAGAGCACATCTCGGGCACTCTAGTTGGCTCACACGTGCTCGCAGAGGAGCAAGGGGTAGTGCCAGACCCACACCTAGAGTCACAAAGTCTTGCAGCCTGGGCACCAGGGTTTCCTTAC
>NW_009740302.1:0-245 GCF_000703405.1 Apaloderma vittatum | reverse complement strand
GAGGTCTTTTCCAGCCTCAATAATTCTATGACTCTGTGATTCTGTGACTTGCCACCATGGTCTGTGATTGAAGGTACATTTTTTCCAAAGTAATCAACGATATTGATTCCAAGTGAAGTTGTAACTGATAGGTTGAGATGTTGAGCATCCTGTCACACTAGTGCTGTTTCAGGTCAGGTTCCTGGAGGTCTACTGAAGGAATTCCAAAACCTGCAATTCATAGAATCATAGAATCACAGAACAAT
>NW_009740301.1:0-245 GCF_000703405.1 Apaloderma vittatum | reverse complement strand
TTTTTTTTTTTTGCATACTCCATGAAACAAATGATTAAAAGATAGGTGTAAACTCATTGTTCTTTAGGAGATGTAAAAGGTCTAACTGAATGGAATCAACAAAAGAAAATATGAGTCAATAGAAGACAGCAGTGTGCCCTGACCTCCAGGAGGGCAACTCACATCCTGGGATGTATCAAATGCAGCATGACTCTCCTGCTGTATTCGGCATTGATGCAGCCTCACCTCAAGTACTGTGTGCAGTT
>NW_009740300.1:0-245 GCF_000703405.1 Apaloderma vittatum | reverse complement strand
GCTTTTCCGGTTGCTTCCAGGGGAACCGGTGGGTTTAGAGCCGTGGGACCCGAATGTGAGCTCCGCACCCTCGTGTTGTGACCAGCTCACATCGCAGGCTGGCGATCTTTCCAGTTGGTAGCGCCGACCCCCTGCGTGCTGGCGTGACTTGAGGAGCTCGAGTATGGAAAGGGCAGAAGCAGCTGCACCTTTTAAGATTCTCGCTGTTGCTTAACACCCCTCGCTGTCCCTCAAACTCCTCTTGA
>NW_009740299.1:0-245 GCF_000703405.1 Apaloderma vittatum | reverse complement strand
CCCTACCATAAAGATCGTGCAATCTGGCAGGCTCTTTATCTTATCTAAGCCAATTTGCCACGCACTTTTTAAAGCTGTACTTGGTAGTTAGCCCCTGGAATACACTTCAGTGGTGGGACCTTGCCTCAGCCAAAGAGTAGAAATGGGGAAAGAGGAACAAGTACCTTCATCACCTGTTGTTTTTTTTAATACATGCCAGCATCTCAGGCCACATTTATAAACACAGCTCATTTTAAGAGTTGCCA
>NW_009740298.1:0-245 GCF_000703405.1 Apaloderma vittatum | reverse complement strand
CGGAGAAGCAGCAGCCTGATGGCAATGACCGTCTCCAGAGATGCTCCTCCTGGGCCTGATTTGTGACCTTATGGTCAGGAAACCTAGTTAGGTGGTGGTGAAGAATGGAAAGAGCATTAGCAGATCCTCATCAAATCTAAAGCGGTAATACTCTGTGGACCTATGTTTACTCTCGTAAGAACACTCCTCGGAGTCCTTGGCTTTCTGAGCTCGTATTTCTAAGAGCCTGGCTGCTAGCAAACACA
>NW_009740297.1:0-245 GCF_000703405.1 Apaloderma vittatum | reverse complement strand
GATGGCTACAGAAAACTGTTAAAAGAAAACTTAACTAAAACATCCTCCAGACAGGCCTGATTAGTTCCTTTCCTTCAGGCTCAGTAAAGAGAAATGAAAATAGGGAGAGCCCAAGGTGTACTCTTTTAAGACATACACAGTCTTGAACATGCACACATCATGCTGACCAGATCCAAGAAAGGGATGTGGAATGGAAAAGCCAAGATGAAAATGGTCAGAGTGCATTTTGTGGGAAAAAAAACCCC
>NW_009740296.1:0-245 GCF_000703405.1 Apaloderma vittatum | reverse complement strand
GCGCTCCCCGGCCCGCAAGCAGCCACCACCATCTGCCACCACCAGGAACCCGTACTTCACACTAGTGCCGCGGCCCCGCCTCGCACTCCATTTATAGCATTCCGCTCGCCACGCCCAGTCACGCCCAACCAATCCAAGCCCGCTTTGCACACGGCCCCGTTCATCCTGCCCCCGCGCTACCGTGCCGCGCCTAGCGCAGCTCGACCCAATCAGAATCCGTCCCTTCAATCCGCCCGTGTGCTCTG
>NW_009740295.1:0-245 GCF_000703405.1 Apaloderma vittatum | reverse complement strand
TTTTTTTTTCTGTTTTCGATGTCTTGGATGCTAGAATTGGATATTAGAATATAATTATTGAAGCTTCAGAAGACTGAGAGGAGCTCCCAGTGTACTTTAAGGTAGGATTAGAAATTAGAATGGTCTTTACAAATTTGGTAAATAGGCTGAAAATACAAGATACATAATTTTGTAGAGAAAAACACAACTCTAATGTTTAAGTATAAATAATTCAACCACCGTTCGGTCCCCATGTGTTGCCTGAT
>NW_009740294.1:0-245 GCF_000703405.1 Apaloderma vittatum | reverse complement strand
CTTTTGCATCCAAAAGGGTAAGTAACACGTTACACAAACTAAAGCATTTGTCTAAGGCAACCTTTCTTAGAAATGAAAGACAAAACTAAAAGGAGCATGACCTACCTGAAAATGCAGCAAATTGAATCGTCCTGACTCCAGTCTGGGAGGGATGGTTTAACTCAAAACTGGCCTGCTCTGTGCAGAGTAATCACAAAGCCTCCCAACATCCCAGAGGCCAAGTTCTGCCAGCCAAGTAAAACAGG
>NW_009740293.1:0-245 GCF_000703405.1 Apaloderma vittatum | reverse complement strand
TAAAGGTCTTTTTCAACCTAAACAATTCTATATCTTCAAAGATGGAATAATATTTCATTTTCTTATGTCTATATATATATGTCTCTATATATATCAGTCATGAATTCAGGATAAGATTTGGGTTGGGAGCTACAGTGCAATTTTTTGCTTGTCTGTGAAGGTAGGAGAAAAGGCAGTGCACAAGTAGCCTGCTATGTTCAGTCCCCATGTGTTGGCCTGTTCTAGTTGAGAGGTGTCCCTGCCCA
>NW_009740292.1:0-245 GCF_000703405.1 Apaloderma vittatum | reverse complement strand
GGGATGTGCTCGGGACACGAGCACAAACCTCTTTCTTAAACTAAATTGTCTCTTCGAGCCTTGGCGTTGGAGCCCAAGCAGGAGAAATGATGGTCAGGAGGGCAAATATACACGGAAACGCTCCAGTCTGGTTCGGTGGGGTCAAGGTTGGGTGTTCACTGTTTGAAATTTGGGGGTTTTTTTCTTCCTTTTTTATCCATCGTGTGCTTTATCCCAGGTGTGACTCCTGGCCGGAACACAGGCTG
>NW_009740291.1:0-245 GCF_000703405.1 Apaloderma vittatum | reverse complement strand
TATGAGAAGCAATTGACATGATTTGTCACTTTCTTCTGATGCCACACTGAAAGTTGTGTGCTTAGAAACTGTTTGGATTTTTCAACTTCAGCTTGAACTTCCAGTGCAGTAAAAAAATCTTGTTTTGCAGTTAAATCCATATTTTTCAGTGAGCAACTCTGTTTAAGAATTGTATTAATTTTTAAAACTCAAAACTATCAAATCTATTGAGGAAAATAAATTATCCCCAGGTGATGGCTGTACTC
>NW_009740290.1:0-245 GCF_000703405.1 Apaloderma vittatum | reverse complement strand
TGATTTTTTTGGGGGGTCCCCCTCCATTTGAGCCCCCCCAGGGGAAGGGGAATCCCCAGAGAAAGGGAATCCCCTGGGGATTCCCCCTCCTCTATGGTCTCTCTTTGCCCTGTGGCCCCCCCAAAATGATTTTTGGGGACCCCCTTTTGATTTTTTTGGGGGTCCCCTTTGATTTTTTGGGGGTTCCCCTTCATTTTTGGGGGTTCCCCTTCATTTTTTGAGGTGTCCCCCTCCATTTGAGCCCC
>NW_009740289.1:0-245 GCF_000703405.1 Apaloderma vittatum | reverse complement strand
GGTTTCATGGTTGCTGGGCTGGCTGTTTGGACGCACAGGTACAGTGCGGGAGGTGTGTGAGTATACCCAGGCGACTGGTAGGTGGCGAAATCAGTTTTGCTTCAAAATGACGCGATCCTCTCCTGCTGTAGTATTGCTTGTTGAGCTTTGCTGCCTTGTTGCCACCATGATGCACCGCGGTTTCCTACAAGTCAGTAGCTGTCAAAATACTGTAACAAGAGCTAGGCACGTCGTTGAGGTGGAGG
>NW_009740288.1:0-245 GCF_000703405.1 Apaloderma vittatum | reverse complement strand
CTCTCCATCTGTATTTGAAAGAGAAGAGCAAGTCCTAATTAGCAGTTTTGGAAAGAAAAGGTGCATTTTACTTTTAAAGTATATCTTACATCTACCTTTATGGGACTCCCACAGCAAATACAAAACAAGAAGAGTTGTATACACTTCCACAGCACAGAGCACCATACCTAAATCCCAATGATTTCAGACGTTCATTTCCTCTTTTTGGAGTTAGCAGTTCTTATTCCACAACATCCCTTTGTTCC
>NW_009740287.1:0-245 GCF_000703405.1 Apaloderma vittatum | reverse complement strand
GGGAGGAATACCTATTTCCAAGCTGTCTAATGCGATTCTACGATTAAACGAGCATTCTATTCATAAATATTCAACTGGGAGGTCGCAGAAGCTTTGTGTGAAGCTTCAGTCCTCAAAGGTAGCAACAGAGCTGCTGTACTTGATTCAGAACTAACACGGAGACCGACACGGTTTCAAAAGATTCACTAGCCTCCAGCATTAACTTTGTGAGATATTTCCTTGAAAGGAGAGAGCCTATGTAAAGG
>NW_009740286.1:0-245 GCF_000703405.1 Apaloderma vittatum | reverse complement strand
CTCTTCCAGGGCTTTTTTCTCCCGCCTGCACCGTGCATGGTTTGAAGCTTCAGGCACTCTTCATCTTTCGGATGTCTCAAGGCCCGTGTGCCAGGAACTCCCAGCTCCTTCCCCGGTGCAGGCAGCCAGCACTCTGCTCGGCCGCCCAGGCCGTCCAGTCCACCTTGGCGTGCGTCTCCCTCAGAGCGACCGTCTGGCACGTCCTTCCCTGCAGACGTTGCTGTGGGAAGGGCTGCAGACACGCC
>NW_009740285.1:0-245 GCF_000703405.1 Apaloderma vittatum | reverse complement strand
CCTTGGTAGGAACTGTGCTTTCACCTTCTGGTGAAAAATACTGGGAATAGTATTGTGCTAGCATTGGTATGCCAAATCTGTTGTATCTGTCACTTTAATGAATTTCCTATTCTTTATCGCCTTGCAAATTGTCTTAACAGGGCTCTGAAACAAGCAAGCGTTAGCTCTGGTCAGTGGCTGCGGACACCAACAGGAGGGCCTTGCTCAGCCACGTACCCTTCAATGCGCCAGCAGGGAGTGGAGAG
>NW_009740284.1:0-245 GCF_000703405.1 Apaloderma vittatum | reverse complement strand
GCCGTTTGTTTGCTCTGGTTTAATGCAAACCACATTTTGCAGCCGGGAAGGAGCCTGAAAAGTCAAGTTGTGCTGCTGGAGTCCTTCTCGGTTTGCGGCGCTGCTTAGTTGGGGGAAAAAAAAGGAGTTGGGTTAGGATTTGGGGGGCCTGAGGCTGGGGGAATCGTCTCAAGGGGGTGTCCCCAAGAGAGCTGGTTTGTGAGAGCTTCCCGCGCGGAGGGCGAGAGCTCTGGGAACGGCTCGAT
>NW_009740283.1:0-245 GCF_000703405.1 Apaloderma vittatum | reverse complement strand
GAGGATAAAGGAAAAAATGAAGGTAGCGAGGGGGATGGGATGACTGCTTTCAGAAAGACACAGAGGAAAGGAAGGAAACAGGGAGAGTTAGGCAAAAGAAGAATACGATGAGTTTGCTAGGAGGTTGTAGGATGGCAGCAGAGGGAGGGATAGGCAGAAGGATGGTCCTGGGACAGGGGTTCGAGAAGAAGCCAGAGGGGACGGCAGCCTTGAGGGGAATGCGGGTGTCGCCCAACCCAAGCCTT
>NW_009740282.1:0-245 GCF_000703405.1 Apaloderma vittatum | reverse complement strand
ACATTCTATGATTCATAGCTTGCTTTTGCCATATTATGTGGAATAATGCATGCAGCATTATTAACAGTGATATGTAGCCTAGTAGATAAGGGGGGAGAAGCAGGGTAATTAGCCTGCTAAGAGAGGAAGTTAACATGATGAGCTGTTGGCAAAAGCTCTATGGATTGTTTTGTATGTGGTGGTTCATTTCTTTGATTGTAGGTTTGGTTTTTTCGGTTTTGTTTGGTTAGTTGGTTGGTTAGTTT
>NW_009740281.1:0-244 GCF_000703405.1 Apaloderma vittatum | reverse complement strand
GGGGAAATGAAGCATGTGATTGCAGCATGGAAATATGATTGCTATTTATAACTGCAGAGAGTAAAAGTGAGATTAACACAACAGAGCTACTGTTGCCCCAGAAGGTTTTGAGAGGAATTGTGTGGGGTGTGTGTTGCCATCAGAAGCTGGACAAGGGACTTGGTGCTTGAAGACACCCCTTGCATGGTTGAGGTGTTGTGATTTCTGGGCTCTGGGACAGTATCCATCACACAATCCTTTCAGG
>NW_009740280.1:0-245 GCF_000703405.1 Apaloderma vittatum | reverse complement strand
GTGCCCCGGGGGCTCCGGGGGGTCCCGGCGGCCCTGGGGGTCCCGGCAGGCTGCAAGCCAGCTGGGCTCCGTCCTGCAGCGCTCCCTTGGCAAAGCCCCCGAGGATGTGGTTGGCCACGCAGGGCACGGTCCAGAGGAGGAGGACAGCGGAGATCATGGTGCGGCCTGGAAAAGGGAGATGGGACACGGCTGTCACGTGCTGGGCTGCTGGGGCAGTGTGTCCTACAGACTTGTGTGGAAATGGG
>NW_009740279.1:0-244 GCF_000703405.1 Apaloderma vittatum | reverse complement strand
CCACGCGCTGTCTGGGAGGCCAGATGTACCTGACGTAAAGAGAGGTCGGGCCTACCTTGTGGGGGAGGCCAGGCCCTTTAAGAAGTGGAAGGCCAGGTTTACTCATTGTCCTGGAGGGGAAGCCAGATCTAGCCCTGGTGCCGACAGGCGGCTAGAACTGGCCTCCCCGCCTCGATATGGGTAGATCTGGCATCCCTGATGGGGACTAAGGAGACTTGGTCTCCTACTTTGTTTTCACAATGGC
>NW_009740278.1:0-244 GCF_000703405.1 Apaloderma vittatum | reverse complement strand
CATGGCTCAGGTAAGCTGGTGGCACTTGGATAGAGCAATAGTGGCAGCAGCTGAGGTGGTGGAAGGGAGAAGCCCTTGGGTTTTAGGGGCATCGAATACATGTTTGTGCCACGTGAGGTGGAAATGTTATTAAACCCCTGTTCAGTGCCAGCACTACTGTCACGGTGAGCTCACAGGTTATGAGCTGTTTTTGTTGATGGGTCACAACCCCACGCTGTATAGTATTAATCACCTATGTAATGTA
>NW_009740277.1:0-244 GCF_000703405.1 Apaloderma vittatum | reverse complement strand
GGACCCCCATGCCCTGAGGGGGACCCCAGTCACCCCGGCCTTGTCCCCAGGGCCCTCCCATGCCCCAACGAACCCCCTGGTCACCCCCACGTTGTCCCCATAACCCAAGGAGGGTGGTGCTGGTCACCCCTACGTTGTCCCTATGGCCCACTCTGTGCCCCATCTCAGTCACACCTGCATTGTCCTCACAGTCCCCCCCAGCACCCCAAGGAGGTGCCTGCTCACCGCTGTGTTTTCCCACCGC
>NW_009740276.1:0-244 GCF_000703405.1 Apaloderma vittatum | reverse complement strand
AATTCTACTAACATCAAGTAGATGACGGCACATTCCACGTGACAGGCTTTCCTCTCAGATATTCAGATTTTTCAGTGTCTAAACATTCTACATTTAACTTTACACTCTAATTATAGGAAAAGCTTTCTATTGATTTTTTTTATTTTGGGATGTGTGTATAAATGAATTTCTTTTCAGGGCTAAAAAGATTAATAGAATTAAGCCATTCCTGTTTTTGAGTAACTTGTTTAGTGTCCATTACTAG
>NW_009740275.1:0-244 GCF_000703405.1 Apaloderma vittatum | reverse complement strand
CTTTAAACAATAAACATCTTTATCAGCAGTGGTTTAGATGTTTATTAGCTTTGTAGGACTTCATTTGCAGGACACAGCATCACCTGTACAAGAAACGGAATCGATTTGTAGTCAAAGTGGTGATTTTGGTCACTTTTTTTATTTTCTAAGAAAAGGTAACTTTTAAAGAGACAAAACATACTGTAATAACATAGAAAATATTTTAAATGGTAATTTATCAAATTCAAGATCTCTGACAGGATAG
>NW_009740274.1:0-244 GCF_000703405.1 Apaloderma vittatum | reverse complement strand
CCTGGGCACACCGCTGGCTCATGTTCAGCTGACTATCAACAAACACTATCAGTTCCTTTCCTATGCAGCAGCTTTCCAGGCACTCTTCTCCAAGCTTATAGTGTTGCCTGGGTTTGTTGTGACACAAGTGCAGGACTCGGCACTTGGCCTTGCTAAACCTTCTACAATTAGCTGTGGCCCATCAATCAAACCTGGCCAGATTCCTCTGCAAAGCCTTTCTACCCTCCTGCAGATCAACCCTCCC
>NW_009740273.1:0-244 GCF_000703405.1 Apaloderma vittatum | reverse complement strand
GGAGAAAATACCCTTTTAATGCTGCTAAAAGCAGAGACACTAAAATATTCCCTATAGAAACAGGTAAAGCAGCTTCAAAGAAATGGGAGATTTAATGGACCATCTCCCTTAAGCGCAGAATAAATCACTTAGGATAAGTGGAAAGCGGTAACTTGACACAGAAGCAATACTTGTTTTTGTGTAACTTGAAGAAGTTCTAAATTATTAATAACCTTAGATACTTGGTTCACTGCTTAGAAAATTG
>NW_009740272.1:0-244 GCF_000703405.1 Apaloderma vittatum | reverse complement strand
AAAACCTTTCTCCCCCCTGTGTAGTTTATTAATTCGTCATTCAGCTGTGCAAAAACATCTACATCACTTCCAACATAGGCTGTGAAATGGCCAAGAAAACAAGTCTTCACTTTTCTGGGAAAGACCATACTTCTTTTGCTCAAAATGCTCCAATGCCCCTGCTTCGGGGGATATTCCACTATCGCTCTCCTTCTGTTGAGACATATGACTACAAACCTGCTCTTCTCGCAAGCAGATAAATGTT
>NW_009740271.1:0-244 GCF_000703405.1 Apaloderma vittatum | reverse complement strand
TGTCCAGTATAGACCAGTATAAACCAGTACAGTCAGGTATAAACCAGTACAGTCTCCTGTACAGTACAACAAACCAGTATACACCAGTACAGACCAGTACACCCCAGCACCAACCAGTACAGGCCACTATGCATCTACTGGTCCTGCTCCTGTACCCAGTACGGCTCAATACCAACCAGTATGGCCCAGTACAGACCAGTACAGGCCCCTACAGACCACTATGTTCCAGTACAGAACAATATAT
>NW_009740270.1:0-244 GCF_000703405.1 Apaloderma vittatum | reverse complement strand
TGTCTCAGCTGCATATTAAGTCCACATTACCTGCCCTGAAGTCCTCTTTCTGCAGTGCATGATTGCACACCAAGGGAAAATGCATTCCTGTCCCCAGCACAGATCCCATGACACCCCAAAACACTCCCTGCCTTGGACTCCATTTGTCCATTGTTGCTCTTTGCACAGCGAGTCATATGCTGAAGCCACCATCTCCCTCGATTCACAGAGGGAAGTAAAGAGACCAAGGGGATGAAATGCTTTA
>NW_009740269.1:0-244 GCF_000703405.1 Apaloderma vittatum | reverse complement strand
GTCTCTTGTATGTAAGTATAAAACCAAAGTTATGTTAATTACCACAAATGTGATTTTTGAAAGTCACATTCAATTAAATATCATGGGGGTAGATCTCACTGCTGGTGGAAAAAAATCAGGGACAGGTGGAAGAAGTAAATATATTTAGAATATAAATACAATAATTGGGGTTTTTCCCCCCTCATTTTTACTCTTCAATGGCCTCAGGCAGAAGAGTATACATAACTGATAATATTTAATTATG
>NW_009740268.1:0-244 GCF_000703405.1 Apaloderma vittatum | reverse complement strand
CAAGGAGATGTTCGTCCTCGTGCAGGAGGAGCGCAAACTCCGCAAAGCCCTGCTGGAAAAAGTGAGGAAATGACGGGGAAAAATCGTCCTTCCCGGGGCGGGTTGGCTCTCGGCGGAGAAATGTCAAAAGGGGTTTCGCACCTCTTCTCCCGTGAGGGATTTTAGGGGTTAAAAAGGGAGTTTTGTGGCCGTTTCCCGTTCAAAAAATGCTTGAAAAACTCCCCAAAAATGATGAAAAGGAGAC
>NW_009740267.1:0-244 GCF_000703405.1 Apaloderma vittatum | reverse complement strand
GTGATTATGTTAAGAGTAACTTCAGTTCTGCAGTTCAGCATACCCAGCTTAGGGCCTTGGACCTCGAGTATGTGGAATGGTGTTGGTTGCTCTTTAAAATTCTGACAGAGAAACTTCATTTCTGTGGCAATTTTCTGTAGATTTATAAAAACAGTTTAATAATTTGAAAATGAGCAGCATGTCTGCTTGGGTCCACTATAATTTGATGTGTGGTATTCCATTTTTATACTTTCATGGGCTGCAT
>NW_009740266.1:0-244 GCF_000703405.1 Apaloderma vittatum | reverse complement strand
GGACAGGCTTTTGATCGCCTCACCCAGGACTGCGGTCTGGTCCAAGCTCGGCTTTGCCTGAATGCATCGGGCTTGCTTGTGTGGTTCAGATCTCGAGAGGTGGTGGGCTGAGTCTCCCGGGTGGTAGGAGAGAGGAGAAAGGCAGCATCTTGGTCGTAGAATTACAGAACACGCTGGGTCGGTGTCCTGGGTGTAGCTAAAAACCCAGTCCTGTTTACTTTTCAGTTTAGTCTCTTGTAAAAGG
>NW_009740265.1:0-244 GCF_000703405.1 Apaloderma vittatum | reverse complement strand
TGCTAGGAATAAGCCCAAGAGAAGCATGTCAGAACTTGTAGAACAGTGTGCTAGTGAGGACTCTCGCTCTTCTATCTCAGTGGAGAAGAGGGATAGATATATAACGGGAAATGAGGAGGCAATGATTGTTGTTGATGGTTTAGAAATCATGAAGACATCTTAGAAGGATCTGGTAGGAAATGGGGCCCATGCTCACAAAAAGGTGTTGCGATAAGTAGCTCATCTGAAGTGCATCTATACCAAT
>NW_009740264.1:0-244 GCF_000703405.1 Apaloderma vittatum | reverse complement strand
CCACCACCATCAAAACACACAAATGTTTGCAATGAATCAGATAAAAACTTCAGCTTGCCCAGCATCTCATCTGCAATAGTGACCAAAAATGGACACTTAAGTGCAGAGTGAAAACAAAGAAAAAACTCCCTTGGTACGTGGTGGTACTGGGGATGCTCCTTTCTGCTGGTACTGTCTTCAGCCAGGGGCTTTCTGCACCAAATACACTTTTTCATGGTTTAATAATTGTCTATGCATTATTCCA
>NW_009740263.1:0-244 GCF_000703405.1 Apaloderma vittatum | reverse complement strand
TTGCTTTGGCCGATTTAGCCCTTTCTAACATCTGTACTGGTACTGCACTTGTCTTTAGGAGCTGTACAATGGCTTCCGCACCCCAGTGACACTTCTGAGGTTTCATCAGCACAATTTCTCTCGTAAGTAAAGGGGGTGTTACTACCTGTCCCGTGGCTGCTGTCCACCACCCTTCTGAATTTTTCTTTGCCTTCAATAATCGTGCCGACTTTTCATCTTCACCTGAATATTTTGGTGTCTCTTT
>NW_009740262.1:0-244 GCF_000703405.1 Apaloderma vittatum | reverse complement strand
ATCTAAACGAGTGTACAATATAATGATTGTTATTTTTTATTAAATATTTATTGTTATTTTTTATTAAAAAAATAAAACCATCCAACCCTTCAGAACTACAGTGCAAGTGGTGGAACCCTGGTGAAATTCAGTCCTATGGCCTCGAGTGATGCGTTTGGAGCTTGTATTTAAAACTCTTCTACACTTGGTTTTACTCATCTTTGAGAATTAAAAAACAATCATTATATTGTACACTCGTTTAGAT
>NW_009740261.1:0-244 GCF_000703405.1 Apaloderma vittatum | reverse complement strand
TTTCCCTAGCACTTTTGCCAAGTTATTTACTGTACAGAAAACCTCTTGACTAAGAGGCCATTGAACTGGTGCCAGTGGAACACTTCAGACTTTGCAAGTGTCACAACCCATTTATATTTTCACTTGGAAAAGCATTTTCTGAGCTGCCTCAGCACAAGGTGACCATCTGTCCGTGTCCCCTGCTGAATTGACAGTGCAGGGAAGCAAAGCCTTTGACTGTCCCTATATACAGACACCCCTGCAC
>NW_009740260.1:0-244 GCF_000703405.1 Apaloderma vittatum | reverse complement strand
AGCTCAGTGTCTCGGGGCTCCCCGGGGCGTTTGGGGCTCCGCGCTGGGGGCAGCGCGAGGGTCTGTCTGGCAGCTCCGCGGGGTCTCCACTGGGCTCCGTCCTCACTCGGCCTTCGCCTTCCTCCAGAACCAGGTAATAGCGTTCGAATGGGACGAGATGCAGCGGTGGGACACGGACGAGGAGGGAATGGCCTTTTGCTTCGAGTACGCGCGAGGAGAGAAGAAACCGCGATGGGTTAAAATC
>NW_009740259.1:0-244 GCF_000703405.1 Apaloderma vittatum | reverse complement strand
CTGTAGTATGTCAGGATGGGAACTGGACAGACCTGCCAAAGTGCAAAGGTAATTTTTCTCTTTCTCCTCATACAGCCTGTCAGCGAGACGCTCATAAAGCTGACTCAGCAGCATTTACTTCTCCAAATCTCACTCTCGCTGTGAAGCACAAATGCAACATAGCTGGCACACTCCAGTAAAAGACAATTTCTCAGGTATCCCTTTGGATGAATTTACCAGCAGAGGGGTGAACACAGGTAGCTTC
>NW_009740258.1:0-244 GCF_000703405.1 Apaloderma vittatum | reverse complement strand
TTTCTTAGAAAAGCCAACACGGTGCCCGCGAAATGCTCACCTGGGTGCCCAAGGTCCCCTGGGATGGGGAACTTCCCCCCGTCACCCAGCTGGGAGAGGGCGTGCTGCTCACCTAGCACCCAGCAGCAGCCCCTTCCCATGGGGATGCCAACCCAAACAGCGTTAAACTCGGTGTCTCTCGTGCCTGTCCTCGGTGAGGAAGCACCAGGAACACCGCTCGGGGTGACCGTCACCAGCGGGGTCC
>NW_009740257.1:0-244 GCF_000703405.1 Apaloderma vittatum | reverse complement strand
GTTGGCTGCCCCGCTTGGGTAAGCCGGCGGTTGTGTTGGAGAGAGCGGGATGGTTCCCTCCGCGTAGTGAGGCGGCGCTGCAGGCCGGTCGGGGAGGCTCTTTGCTCTTTACAGCGCCTCAGCTCTTGAGGAGAGAGCCAGAGGTGTGTCCCTGATGCTCTGTGCTTGGGAATCGTTCCCTTGCTCTTCCTTTCCTCGTCCTCCCTTCTAAGAATTGTACTGGAAACCAGACTTGTTTCTCTTG
>NW_009740256.1:0-244 GCF_000703405.1 Apaloderma vittatum | reverse complement strand
TGTAGCTTCCTCTCACTTATGCACTATCAGCCCCCTTATCCTGGGATAGAAGCAATTACACTGACTTCATAACATGTACAGAACCAGTAATTACAGTATTCATCAAATGACTTACACGATAAACGTACAATACAGTTGTAAGACATGTTTCTGCATCTTTGTTCGTGTGGCTGCTGTCTTTAAAGTCAAGGAATCTGCTCCTGTGAGAAAGTAAAACCAGCTCTTGAATGTATTGCAAAGTAAA
>NW_009740255.1:0-244 GCF_000703405.1 Apaloderma vittatum | reverse complement strand
GCTTCAGGAGGCAGTGCCTGAAGGAGGATGTGCTGCAGAGTGTCCTGCTCTCCAATGTCTCTCATAGGGATGTTTCCCCACACAGAACTCCCAACTCACCTACAAAGCAATGGATTTCTGCCTCAGGTCTCACAATGCAGATGGAAGCACAAACTTAGAGACAAAGGTAGGCTTGCAGAAATTTTTTAATGAGACTGAAGGGGGAAATGATGTGGGCCCAAGAGAAGGTCCCTGGAGTGCAGAA
>NW_009740254.1:0-244 GCF_000703405.1 Apaloderma vittatum | reverse complement strand
AAAAAAAAAAGATACATTGACAAGGCTCTAGGCAGTTTATATGTGGGATGTTGTGTACCCCTGGGTTCCAGATGAAGGAATTCAAGCTGGGACAAGCACAGAGTCATTGCTGTGCTTGTGGCTGAACTCTCCATCCAGGAGCAGGAGCACAGCTCACACAGCACAGCTTGCAGGTAAAGCTACAGCAGTTGTTGCAGCAGGGATGCAAACCCCAGAACCTGCACTGAAGACCAGAGGAAGAACA
>NW_009740253.1:0-244 GCF_000703405.1 Apaloderma vittatum | reverse complement strand
GTCCTACCATTGCATTTGGACTCACACTCCATGGACAGGGAATGATGTTTGACTGGACCGGACGTGGCTCTTCCTGAGCAGTTCCCCCAACGATTTCTCTCCCACAGGCTGCCCTGAGATCCATGGCCAGTGGTTTCAGTTGTTGGCCAGATTTCTTAAAGGCAACAGCAATCCCCAGGCAGGACAGCAGTTGGAGCTGGAATGTGTGACCTTCAAGGAGGACAGCGGCATATTCTGGGTCCGC
>NW_009740252.1:0-244 GCF_000703405.1 Apaloderma vittatum | reverse complement strand
TTTCTCCCCCCCCCGCCTCTCCCCGAGCACCCAGTCTGTCACAGGCTGCAGAACTCCACGACGCGGGGACAGCGTCACAGTCACCAACTATTCGCTTCCGTGTGCTCCGAACCCGCCCCCCAAGAGCTGCCCCTGACCGGGCTCAGAGGGCCCAGAATCTTTCTCACTCTTTTGGCGCTTTGTTTGGTTTGGGTATTTGTTTCTGTTGTTATTTGGTGGGGGTTTTAAAATAAACACAGTTTTA
>NW_009740251.1:0-244 GCF_000703405.1 Apaloderma vittatum | reverse complement strand
TTTTTTCTCTTTTCTCTTTTCTTTTTTCTTTCGTTTTCTCTCCCGTTTCCCCCTTTTTTGCTTCTTTATCTCTTTTTCTTTTTCTCTTCTCTCCTTTGTTTCTTCTTTCTCTTCTCTCTCTTCTCTTTTCTTTTTTTCTCTCATTTCTCTCTTTTCTCTCTTTTTTGTTTTCTCTCTTTTCTCTCTGTTCTCTTTTCTCTTTTCTCTTTTCTTTCTTCTTTTTTCTCCTCTCTCTTTTCTCTTT
>NW_009740250.1:0-244 GCF_000703405.1 Apaloderma vittatum | reverse complement strand
GGATAAGACCCAGAATCAAGGTGGGGGAAAAAAAAAAAAATCCCGTACATATAACTCTTTCTTCTAGAGCAGGCTTCCGCTCTGAGTTTCCAAATCTTTGCCTTTGTGTTGGGAGGGGATCATACGCTCGCAGCTGCGTAGTTAGAGATACTGCAAATAGATTGCATAGCATCCTCTGCAGAGCATGCCCAACTGAATTAGTCTTTTGAGGTAAAGTGTCTGCATTTTGTCTGATATTTAGAGA
>NW_009740249.1:0-244 GCF_000703405.1 Apaloderma vittatum | reverse complement strand
GGGGAGGAACTCTAGTTTGCGAGTAATTTCAGTGGAGAGAGTTGAGAAATACACCGGAACTGGACCTCCCTTTGTAAGCAACGTAAAAGGCACTGCAGACTACAAATATGTCTGTTTGTACTGCAGGCAACCTCAGCAAAAGGCCTGCATTAGGGTTTTGGACTTTGAACTAGTTTTGCCTTTTCCGTGGCCAGGGTAAATATGTACAGGAGGAAAAGGTCACTGGTAGCCTTGTGGGGAGTTC
>NW_009740248.1:0-244 GCF_000703405.1 Apaloderma vittatum | reverse complement strand
TTTTACCGTTTGTCCTGATGGGAAGTGAATTGTTTTAGGAGCTGGTTTTCCTATGAACTTATTCAGAAGCTTGATATTTGCAAAGGTACCTCTTGTCATCACAGCATCGTTACCTCTTCGAGCTCCGTAAGAGTTGAATTCACGAGGCGTTAGTCTAGAATAAAAACAGTAGTTAAAAGGAAACCAGTTATTTTAAAGAATATCTGGTTTAAAATTATGTTTTATAGTAATTATTGCAGCATCT
>NW_009740247.1:0-244 GCF_000703405.1 Apaloderma vittatum | reverse complement strand
TACTAGAGAGCATCTGTCATTCATGTAGTGGCCAGCTCAGCCCTAATCCTTGACAACAGCACACAGCCGAAGCAAGCACACAGCTTGTGAGCACAAAACGGACAATAAACTCATCCCGTAACTCATTTCCTGTATGTTCAGATCACCACCATGTCCCAGCAGCTCTCCACAGCAGGAAAAACACGGGAGGACTCACTCCAGCTGGCATACCCGGTTTGTGAAGATTGTCTGAGAACTGAATGGG
>NW_009740246.1:0-244 GCF_000703405.1 Apaloderma vittatum | reverse complement strand
GAGACCTTCAAGAGGGAGAACAAGAACCTCCAAGGTGAGACCGGGCTCCTTCCCTCCTTGGTGGGACCTTCCCCCACCACCCCCCGGGGTGACCTGGTGGCATCTCGCCGGCCCAGAGGAGATCTCGGACCTCACGGAGCAGTTGGGCGCCAGCCACAAGACCTTCCACGAGCTGGAGAAGGTGCGGAAGCAGCTGGACGCCGAGAAGCTGGAGCTCCAGGCCGCTCTGGAGGAGGCTGAGGTG
>NW_009740245.1:0-244 GCF_000703405.1 Apaloderma vittatum | reverse complement strand
AGGGATGCCTCTCAACTAGATGAGGCAACACTTTTTAAAAATTACAGAGCTTTCAAATTAATAGAGAGATGCTAACCTAGATACACTGAAGGTCACTCTTATTTTGTTACTTTTAAAAAAAGACAAAATAAGTTCTGATTTCACTTCTGTAATAAAATGCAGAATCTGGACAGCAGAACTTGTACACTTACATGCTGTGCAGAGCATAATAGAAAAACTTGTTTCCAGAATCTATTTCAGAATT
>NW_009740244.1:0-243 GCF_000703405.1 Apaloderma vittatum | reverse complement strand
AAAAAAAAAAATCTCAAAAACACTTTGTTGGAGAACCACGAGCTCAAAAAAATATTTTACAAGGCAAGGAGAGCTAAAAGAAAAAAACACATATAAATTCTGAAAAGCTCCATGTGGGTGAAGATCTATTCTAAGCCACTTTTTATTGATAAGGAATACAAGTGTGAATGTGTAAAGAATAAGAAAGGATGCACTTCATAATTATCATTGCAGTTGGGGAAAAAAACCCCAGACAGATGTTGT
>NW_009740243.1:0-243 GCF_000703405.1 Apaloderma vittatum | reverse complement strand
TCAATTTAATTTGTGCAGTGATAGAAGGAAGAAGTTACCAGTGGGAAGAGATTTCTCTTTCTTGGAAATTAACTGCAGTCTTTATTTACAGAAGAAAGAACTAGCTCCTCTGCATTAGGCCCTGCCTGCTCTAATCCTTGTTGCGTTAAAGACTGGTAATTTAATCGGCAAGCACCACACCTTTTCAGCAAATGCATCCCCCTAGTGCTTTCCCAGACAATGTTACCATGCTGGAGCAAAAAA
>NW_009740242.1:0-244 GCF_000703405.1 Apaloderma vittatum | reverse complement strand
ATATATAGTTTTGTATTAGTTTTTTTTTAGAGGAAGATGTTATCCGAACTCTACAACCAGATGAAACTACAGATACAGATCTGTACAAATAATGCAGGGTGGAAAAAGAGAACAAAATTTCCAGAAATGGACTGGCTGTGAAAAACATTGATGTGAGGAGCCTCATAACCCTCTCTGAGAAGCTGTATTTTTGTTTTAGGTCTGTACTGGGCCTGGCAGGGATGGGGTTAGCTTTCTTCATAGC
>NW_009740241.1:0-243 GCF_000703405.1 Apaloderma vittatum | reverse complement strand
GCAGGGGTGGGCTGTGCCAGGCGTAGGCGTTGTTCGGGTCTGCAGGGAGCCGGGAAAAAAGCAGGGGGGATGACACAGTCAGAGATCCTGGGGTTGGGATAAGGGGTGGTGGGCAATTTCCATCGCCCCCCAAACCCACCGGGCAACGGGCAGCCCAGGATTTCTGCCCGCAGGCAAATGGTGCCGTTGGGGAACCAGCTCTGGGGGTTGATGCGCAGGTACCGCCCCACCATGGGCGAGGGC
>NW_009740240.1:0-243 GCF_000703405.1 Apaloderma vittatum | reverse complement strand
GTGCACACAAAAACCAAATTGAAGCCATCAAAATCAATTTGTTTTAGGAGAGTAGGCCTGTATTCGTTCCACTTGTTTTGATAATAACTAATGAATCATTAGGTGTGAACTGAAAGAGCAATCATGGTTTAATTTGTTTCACAATACTCCTCTAAGGGTCCATGTGGTGCAGTTTAATTATATTGCAAACCACGAATCATTCATGTAAGCTTGTTGCAATTGTAATAAAGAAAGAATAACAAA
>NW_009740239.1:0-243 GCF_000703405.1 Apaloderma vittatum | reverse complement strand
CTGAGGGGTGCCGGTGCCGCCACAGGCACCCGTGCTGCAGGCTGCCAGCCCCACCAACCCCACGGCCATCACCCCCGAGGAGTACTTCGACCCCCACTTCGACCTGGAGACCCGCAACATCGGGCGCCCCATTGAGATGTCCAGCAAGGTGCAGAGGTGAGGGAGGGGACACGGTCCCGGAGGACGTGGCATTGGGTGTCGGGAGTCACGGGGGTGGTTGGTGGGATCTCAGGGGACGTGGCA
>NW_009740238.1:0-243 GCF_000703405.1 Apaloderma vittatum | reverse complement strand
GCCCCAGAGCGAGTCTGTAATCCCTCTTAAATCTGGTACCAGATCTGATTCATCCTGATTTTTAACTCCTGGGGTCAAATTCTGCACGACTGATTCATGCACGGTGCACGCCTGGCGAACGCGGCGAGCTGGGAGCTGAATCCTGCCTTGAAGGGCCCTTACGCCTCTTTTCTTGTGCCGGGTGAAGCTCTTTCCCCACGCCGAGGAGCTGTGCAGCCCACGGTGCGCGGGAAGGAAGCATCC
>NW_009740237.1:0-243 GCF_000703405.1 Apaloderma vittatum | reverse complement strand
CTGATTAGCTTAGGTTGAAGAAAGGCCCAGAAATCAATGCTAATTGAGAAAGATAACATCAACAAAAACTGCACCATTAAGATAAAGAAAAGAATGAACACCCGGAGAGAAAGAAAAGATCTAAAGAGGAACAAGAAGACCCCAGAGCCAAACGTTACTATTGGACTGAACTGTCATATGAGGGGAAGTGAACTTGGATTGTAAGGATATAATTGTCCAGGGATTTCTTTGATTGGGGTCCCT
>NW_009740236.1:0-243 GCF_000703405.1 Apaloderma vittatum | reverse complement strand
TCACCTCCCTTCTTCTGCTGGTCACAAACATTCTGATGTAAAGCTTGCTCCTATTTGGGAAACAGGCAAGGTCAATTAGAAAATTGGATTTTAAAAAAAGCAAACCACATTTAAAAGAAATTCAAGATGATGAAGCTGGTTCCTAGCTGTCTGGCATCAACTTCCACACCAAGACCCAGTTCAGTACTGGTTCAAGTGCCTTTAGAGGCAGAGGCTTTCTGTTAACTCAGCTTCCTCCTTTCT
>NW_009740235.1:0-243 GCF_000703405.1 Apaloderma vittatum | reverse complement strand
TACATTCATTGTATTGTGTCTGATAGAATTGCAATTTTTCACAAAGAAATTCAAAGCTTGGAATCTGGGAAAAAAAATCAAATCAGTAATAATATTAGCATGGTCCTTCAGAATTTCAAACTGCACGGACATTTTTACATAAACTTGAGTTCCTGTATTGTCCATGCATAACGAGATTATCTTGTCAATTCACTGTAGTGATTGTAGTTGTGCTCAAGCAGAAATTTTCCGCTAATTGTGGAG
>NW_009740234.1:0-243 GCF_000703405.1 Apaloderma vittatum | reverse complement strand
AAAGCATATATTTTTTATTAGGAAAAGTGTTGGGTGTTTTGTTACAAAGAAACATTCAATATCATCAGAAATAACAGTGCTGAAACAGGAAAAGCTTTTCCATTTAGATTAGTAATACAGGGTGAGCTTCATTTCTTTGAAGCTAAACAGATTATTTGGAAAGGCAGATTTCAATGGTTTTAACCTCACTTTTGTGTGCCTGTTTACTAGAATAAACATCATCTTAGGGCCTGAAAAGATTTT
>NW_009740233.1:0-243 GCF_000703405.1 Apaloderma vittatum | reverse complement strand
TCATACGGAGTTTTCCATAGTTGCATAAATTTTGATTTGTCAGTCTTTTAGTCAATTAAATGAAATTGGTTAAAGGCATTTGGCTTGCCTGTTATTAAAGAGGAAAATGTAGATGTGTTAATTGCTTCATAGAGGAGAATTGTACTGGGTTTGGTCTGGAGTTACTTCATGATAAATTTATATAGAAAAGCTGTAAAAGTATTTTGCATAAAGATAATACGTTCAGTTACAGGATGTTCAGGT
>NW_009740232.1:0-243 GCF_000703405.1 Apaloderma vittatum | reverse complement strand
ACCACCTTAATTGAAATAGTTTGAGCAAGGCCTTTTTCATAGACAGAAGGCTTTAAGAGTTCAGTCTTTCAGCAGCCTTGTTGTCTGAGCGTCAGGCAGCCTGGCACACATCAAACTGCTCAACCCCCTCCGTTTAATCTGTGCTCCCACACACGGAGGACATCTTGCACAGATGTTAACTGAGGGTTTAGGGGTTTGCTTTTTTGGTGGTTGGTAGGGGGTTTTGTGTTTTTTCTTGAAACT
>NW_009740231.1:0-243 GCF_000703405.1 Apaloderma vittatum | reverse complement strand
CAGACCCCGGCCGTGTCCGCTCTGCCAGGGAGAGGTGCCGGGGAAGGAGCCCGGCAGCGACTTCACAAACAACCCGCCCTCCAAAAAAATGTCATTTTTTTAGACCCACTCAGTCTTTTTGAGGCCTGATTCACGATTTCTCTAAAGCTTGGGTTGGAAATACCGAGTTCAAAGTAGCAAACTGGCCGGCGCAAGGCTGAGGCCAATCATCGTTAGTGATTAATTAACGCAGCCCGGGCTTTT
>NW_009740230.1:0-243 GCF_000703405.1 Apaloderma vittatum | reverse complement strand
GTTCCCATTTTACCATATTGGACAATTCCTTCATTTGCAGGTAATGAGGGAAAAAAACAAAATAAAATTCCAAAGTCTGTCCTTACCATTGGATATGTGTACTCTGAGTTTCTTTTTCCAGGGTTCTGGCAGCAATCCTTCTGACTCTAGAGAAGAAAGAAATTTATGTAGTTCTTCCCATGCAGTATTTCAGATGGAGGAGAACAATGAGGCGAAGCTCAGGCTGACAGGGGTAAGGCAGTC
>NW_009740229.1:0-243 GCF_000703405.1 Apaloderma vittatum | reverse complement strand
GTGGTTCTTGAGAAGGATGAATAATCATTCCCTGATGACCTTCTGGTCACCACTTAGGACTGTATAGTCCTCCCCTCTCTGTCCAGACTTTCCAGACTGGAGAATCCTAGTCTATGGAATTTTTCTCTCATTTTACACAGTATTAATGCTAATAAAGCTTCAGCCAGACAGCCCCCAAGTTAAATAAACACGTTACTCTGCACAGCCTGTAAGGATTACAGAAATATTTTTTTCACATTTTAG
>NW_009740228.1:0-243 GCF_000703405.1 Apaloderma vittatum | reverse complement strand
TTGATAATGATCATATTAACATAAAAATTGCATTGACAGTTTTTGCCCCTCTTTTTTAACAGAATTATTTAGTTTAGCCCATTGACAGGATCCACATATCTACTGGTGTGTAAACTTCTGCAAGTCAATCCTGTGTCCCATATTGGGTCTCTAATACTCATAAAGAAAACGCTCGCTGAAAGACCACAGGAGGAAAAACAGACATTTGGCTGCTGTCATTCCGTGTACCGCAGCAGCAGCTCT
>NW_009740227.1:0-243 GCF_000703405.1 Apaloderma vittatum | reverse complement strand
GGGAGCTGCAGGGCTCGCCGCTAACGGCAGCGTTCCCGCTTCCGCAGGGTTAGACAGCGAGATGTTGTACAGGACATCTGGCTCCGAACTGAGGCAAGCGCTGAGAACCGGTAAGAACCAGCTCCGCGTGGTGAGGAGGCGAAGCGGCTCAGATGGAGGAGATTAGTGGATGTGACAGCGCCAGCAGTAATGCAATCCAGGCCAGGCTCGCCTGTCCCCGGCAGTTCCTGACTCCCGGCACGC
>NW_009740226.1:0-243 GCF_000703405.1 Apaloderma vittatum | reverse complement strand
CCTCATTTGCTCGTGGCTGTTGGTGCTGGTGACACGTGCTGGGGCGCTGAGCGAGGTTTGGTTTGTCAGTCCATGGGTGAGACACAGGACACAAAAATGAGGTACTTGGGGAAGCGCCTGCTGTTGTGTTGATGGTGCCCGTGGAGGTCGTGTCCAGGCCTGGAACACGGGTTTTTTGGGATGTGCTTATCTGCCGGGGTGCTGTGACCCTGGGGATGGCCCTGCCTTCGGTCAGGGCGCGGT
>NW_009740225.1:0-243 GCF_000703405.1 Apaloderma vittatum | reverse complement strand
CTAACAACCGCTCATCGATAGACCTGGACTGCTGCAAGGATGGCATGTCGCTGCTGGGGGGGGTCCCTTCGATGGCCCCGACCGAGAGGAAGACAGTGGATTTCCGCCTCTCATCCAGACGACGGTCTCGGTCCTTCATGACTCCAGCGATGGCAGTGGCAAAGGGGATGCTCGTGGCTTCGACCTGAGCGATGCCGGCGTGGTGCTGATACTCCACCCCGCTCAGGCGATGGCTCCTGCGGG
>NW_009740224.1:0-243 GCF_000703405.1 Apaloderma vittatum | reverse complement strand
GAGGTTGGACAAGATGACCTCCAGAGGTCAATTCCAATCTCAATCATTCTGTGACTTTGTTGATATAGAATGTCATATTTCCATGCTTAACAACAATTATTGTAGCCACTATCCTGATTTGCTTGGTCTTGGATGCTTTCTAGATATTTTCTATGGGACAGATGTCAATGCCTGTTGCAGAACTTAGGATAGAAAATCTAAAAACTGTCACATTATCCAAACAAAACAAAGTTATCATTGCCC
>NW_009740223.1:0-243 GCF_000703405.1 Apaloderma vittatum | reverse complement strand
TTTTTTTTTTTAAATAGTCCAAACAGTCCAGGGGAATCTTTGCTAACCACCTCGCCGAGGAGATATTAAAAAAACCCAGCACAGCCTCTGGCCATTCGCTGTGGTCTTATCTTGGCAAGCCTGCCGTGAGAACCTGGAGGAGAACAAACAGGGACTTTTGCAATATTACTCTGCGGTGTAGACTGAGATGACTCCTTGTAACAAGTCCATCTTTTTTTATTTTTTCAATTATTTGCCAAGTTC
>NW_009740222.1:0-243 GCF_000703405.1 Apaloderma vittatum | reverse complement strand
CAGGAAACGAAGAAAAAAAAAGGGAAAGACCAGAACACAAAAACGAAAAGCAGAAAAAGACCTGAAAACCCACAAGCAAAAACACAACAAACAGGAAAAAAAAATAAGGAAAAAAAAAAAACAACAAGAAAACAAAGAAAAAAAACCAGGAAACTCAAGCAAAAAGCAAGAAAAAACCAACCAAAATCAGGAAAAAAATAAAATATCAGGAAAACGACAGAAAAAGACAGAAAAAGGAAAGAA
>NW_009740221.1:0-243 GCF_000703405.1 Apaloderma vittatum | reverse complement strand
GGGGACCCCCCCGGGAAAAAAAATAAAAGAGAAGGATCCCTCCAAAAAAAATAATAAAGGGACCCCCCAAAACGTAAAAAAAAGCCCCAAAGTTTAAAAAAAGAGGGAAAAAACGCCCAAAGATTCACAAAAAAAGCCCCAAAATTGAAGGAAAACCCGATTAAATCCCCCAAAATTCAAGGAAATCCCCCAAAATTAAAGAAAAAAACCCCCAAATTAAAAGAAAAGTCCCAAAATTAAAGA
>NW_009740220.1:0-243 GCF_000703405.1 Apaloderma vittatum | reverse complement strand
ACCTGCAACTCAGTCACACACACAGCCCCTTCTACTCCCAAAATGCATCCCATAAAAACACACAAGCAAATGCTCTCATTTGCCATCAAACCAGCAGGCAACATCAAACTCCAGCTATGTCTGTGGCACCTTCTTCAGGCAGAACTGAGCTCGTTTTCTTGTGTCTAAAGTTACTGGATGCCAGGCAGCCCTGCCCCAGAGACACTGTGCTTGTGCTCATTTGGTAAGCCCTGCTGACAGCAC
>NW_009740219.1:0-243 GCF_000703405.1 Apaloderma vittatum | reverse complement strand
GGGAAAAAAAGAAAATCCCGAGGGATTCGGGCCATGCGGGGAGGCCTGAGGCCACAGAGATGGGCCGAGGGGGTCAAGTTGTGGCCAGGAGAGGCCGCAGCGATGGGCTCAGGTGTGGGAGTGATGGTGGAGAGCGAGGCCGCGGGGATGGGTTCAGCCTTTCCGTAGGATTTGAGCTGTGTTGAGGCCAGAGGCCATGGGGATGGGCTCAGGGGATCGCATCGTGACAAAGCTGGAGGCCAC
>NW_009740218.1:0-243 GCF_000703405.1 Apaloderma vittatum | reverse complement strand
TTTTTTTTCCTAATGTGAGAAGCTATTTATTTATTGTTTCTATTCCAGTGGCTCCAGATTACACTTTCTTTTACAGTTATATATGCCAGACCTAGAAAACACTTGGGAAATGCAGGATGTTAAAATGACAGCATATATCATGGATATTTAGCATTCTTCTTTATTGCATATGGAAATTCTCAGTGAGATTTAATGTTTCATATGTATAAATCACTCTGAAAGAGTCTAGAATTAAAAAAAAAA
>NW_009740217.1:0-243 GCF_000703405.1 Apaloderma vittatum | reverse complement strand
GCTGTTTGTGGTCAGCTGCTGGTTTCGAGCTGATCTTGCTCTAACTCAAAGCAGAAAGTTTCCTATTCTAGGATCCTTACTGATGTGCTCTGCAGCTGGACTCACTTGCAGAAACCTCCTGCTGTCCCTTAAAGGACACAACACAAAAGAATCCTCCCTTATAGGAGGATATCTACAGAAATAACCCTATGATTATGTATCTCTTCTTCACGTGAGTAGTTGCCCCAAAGTAATGTGCAGACT
>NW_009740216.1:0-243 GCF_000703405.1 Apaloderma vittatum | reverse complement strand
AGAACCCCTACCCCACCAAGGGCGAGAAGATCATGCTGGCCATCATCACCAAGATGACCCTGACCCAGGTCTCCACCTGGTTCGCCAACGCCCGCCGGCGGCTCAAGAAGGAGAACAAGATGACGTGGGCCCCGCGGAACAAGAGCGAGGACGAGGACGACGACGAAGGCGACGGGGCGAGGAGTAAAGAGGAGAGTCCCGAGAAGATGGTCGAGAGCAACGAAACCTCCGCGGAGGACGAAG
>NW_009740215.1:0-243 GCF_000703405.1 Apaloderma vittatum | reverse complement strand
ACTCTGGTCCTTAACGAGGACTCGGTCACTCCGGTCCCTAACGAGGACACTTTGCTCCTCGTTCACTCCCGTCCCCGACGGCGCCGCTTTGCTCCCCGGCACTAACGATGTTGCTTTGTTCTTCGTTAACTCCTGACCCCAACGACGACACGTCCCCAGGAACTCTTGACCCCGATGACCTTCGTTCACTCTGGACCCTAATGACGCCCCCTGGATCTCCCCGTTCACTCTGAGCCCTAACGA
>NW_009740214.1:0-243 GCF_000703405.1 Apaloderma vittatum | reverse complement strand
TCACAAATGAAGTAGCATAAGAAAAGGAATCTGTATTTTAAAACCCTTAACCTGAACCTAGCAAGATCTCATATGTCCTCCTGAATCTCAATCAATTTTCAGGGATTTAGAATCTCTAGATTTTGAAGACGTTAAGTCTTGGACTAAAGTGAATGTGAAGTTCATGATTATTGTTTTATCATTAGTAAAGCAAACTGTCAGACCCACAGAAAAGTTGAGACCGGAAGAGATCTACCGGCAGGA
>NW_009740213.1:0-243 GCF_000703405.1 Apaloderma vittatum | reverse complement strand
GCTTCAGCAGCACACAGAAACGGAGCCTACCTGGCAGCAGTCTTCACTTCTTTTAGCATGAATCATAATGTCATCACGGAATGCTTTACTAATAACAGTATCAAAGACATGAGAAAGTAGCTTTAAATATCACCTGGTCTGATCCACAAAGTGTATTTGAAATAAATACACAAGGTGTATTTTTAAAAAAAATGCTTTACTGCAAAGATAAGGACTAGACAGGTTGATCACTTAGAGCTTATT
>NW_009740212.1:0-243 GCF_000703405.1 Apaloderma vittatum | reverse complement strand
AGAAGACTTCACTCAACTTCCAATACAAGTAGCGTAAACTAAGTTTTATGACGGGCTCTAAGACTCTAGTGTCAGTCAAAGAAGAAAGGTCTGCTGGTGCTCTCCCAAGTACCATATGCTCTTCATGCTTGTAGAATCATAGAATGGTTTGAGTTAGATCTTTAAAGATCATCTAGTTCCACCCCTTCCACTGTGGGCAGGGATGTCATCCACTAGATCAAACTGCTGAAAGAACCATCCAAC
>NW_009740211.1:0-243 GCF_000703405.1 Apaloderma vittatum | reverse complement strand
GGGACAGGTGAAGAGCAGAACCTGTTGGTGGCAGGCTTCTACAAAGGGTAGATGTTGCCAGTGGCTTTTTACAGAGCCTCCTTACCAGGGTTGAGCCTGCTTAGAGGGTGAGGTTTTGTCCAGCGTTTGTCATCTGAGGTGTGTTGACATAAGGATGTGTTGACCTGTTGGTGTCAGTGCTTGTATTACACCACCTTCCATGAGAATATATGTTAAAATGGGACCTCGTTCTTTTGTATGATT
>NW_009740210.1:0-243 GCF_000703405.1 Apaloderma vittatum | reverse complement strand
CTGCACCAGGGTGATAGAGGCTTCCCAGGACCAGAAGGACCTCCTGGCCCTAAGGGTGACGTGGGAGATAAAGGTGCCCGTGTGAGTACTGCCTGGGGATGGGGGCACAAGGGGCACGACACAGCCCCCCCGGGCTCACAGTGCCTGTGCCACTGTTGCAAGCTGCACCCTTTTTTGTCTAGGGTGCCCCTGGCCTGAGCATCCCAGGGCCAGCTGGCCCCAAAGGCGAGCAGGGCGATCGGG
>NW_009740209.1:0-243 GCF_000703405.1 Apaloderma vittatum | reverse complement strand
AAGACCTTTGCACAGACCCACTTTCCCCCCACCAGAAAAAGACATCCAGCTACCATAAGGCAGGTGCATTCCCAACTTCAACCCCCTCGATGTGTTCCAGGGGCAGGAAAACAAAGTCTGGGGGTACCCATGGGACAGAATCACAAGACTGGACGCGGGTCCCGGCGAACACGAGGGCACCCGCACCCTGAAGGGGTTGGCATGGGGACAAGGGACCGGTGGCACAAGGTGGCCCGTGAAGCG
>NW_009740208.1:0-243 GCF_000703405.1 Apaloderma vittatum | reverse complement strand
TGGGCTGAATTACAAAGCAAATACAATATTTAGTTCCTGCTTGAAAAGAACAGCTGGTAAATCTTGGCAACAGCCGACTGACAAAATAGGTAGTAACTTTCATTCTTTGATTCTGTGGCAATACTGGTGTCTACAGCAACAATGCAACTGATCAGCTCTCTGTAGTTACATCTGACATGAAGATAGGATGGAGATCCTAAACAAGGTTTGTTTGTATTGATTTTGCTGTTTGTTGTTAGATTA
>NW_009740207.1:0-243 GCF_000703405.1 Apaloderma vittatum | reverse complement strand
TTCCCCTCAAAACCTCCTTTTTTCCCCTCAGGAAACTCCTTTTTCCCTCAGATCCCCCTACTTTTCCTTCAAAAACCACCTTTTTCCCCTCAAAAACCTCCTTTTTCCCTGAAAAACCTCATTTTTCTCCCTCAAAACCTCTTTTTCCCCCTCAGAAACCTCATTTTTCCCCTCAGAAAACTCCTTTTTCCCTCAAAACCCTTAATTTTTCCCCTCAATCCCCCCCCTTTCTCTCAAAAACCT
>NW_009740206.1:0-243 GCF_000703405.1 Apaloderma vittatum | reverse complement strand
AGGATGCCATTGGCCTTCCTGGCCACAAGGAACCCCTCAACCAGGCCACAAGGAACCCCTGGACTACACACCTTGGTCTTCAGGAAAAAGGAGAAAAACCTCCCTGAGCTTATCAGAAACACCCAATTGCTGTGTTAGAAGAGCGTTTGCTCTCATGTTTGAGGTACAGATGTTAGAGATTTCCACCTCAAGCTACGGTCTCCCCCAACAACCCACTGCTCCTCTGTTCTGCTCATCTCCTTC
>NW_009740205.1:0-243 GCF_000703405.1 Apaloderma vittatum | reverse complement strand
CCCCACAAGAGGGAGCTTAGAGTGACAGAGCACCCAGTGCCTCCTTCTCTAAGCTCTCTAGGAATTTGTTTTCAGGCTCTTGGGGTTTTTCTCTCAGGGTAATGTTTTGAGAAATAAAGAGCAGTAATTTTCTCTAATAAGATTGGTAAAGACGTAATTGTATGGAAGGTAACCTGTCTTCTGGAGTACAGGGCCAAGGTTGTTCAAATGGTGATTTCTAACAGAAATCCTTTTAAAAATACT
>NW_009740204.1:0-243 GCF_000703405.1 Apaloderma vittatum | reverse complement strand
GGGTGGCACGGAGCTGGGCCAGGGCAGGTGGCGCTGGGGCATAACCCAAGGCGGAGAGGTGAGTGGCTGGTGGGCATCTGTCTGTCTTTTTGTCTCTCTTCCCCCACGTCCCTGCTCTGCACCCTGTGTTGACAGGCAGCACAGCCAGCGAGGAGGCGAAGGCTGGCGGGAGGCAGCGGGAAGGGCAGGGCTGGGCTGGACCCCCCTCCGGCACCCCGAGACTGGGACTTGGCAGCACCGGTT
>NW_009740203.1:0-243 GCF_000703405.1 Apaloderma vittatum | reverse complement strand
TGCTGAGCTGCTGTGACTAAAACAAGGGAAAAGAAAAACTGAAAACAGAGTAAAACACTCCACAGAGGTTCAAGTCCTTTCTTCAACATTCCTTGGTCGCCCCCGAGGGGGCGGGCACCGTTCCCGGAGGCACTGCAATACCGGGACGATGCGCGGGGCGGAGGGAGCAAGCTCCGAGTCCAACCCCCGGGCCCAAAAATCCGTTTAATATAAAGTCCTCTCATCGAGGACGTATCAGATATT
>NW_009740202.1:0-242 GCF_000703405.1 Apaloderma vittatum | reverse complement strand
CCAAACTGCCAAGTGATGTAGACTCGGTTCTGGTAGAGCTCACTTTCCAGTTTATCAATGAACACAGGGATGAATCGCTTTATTTGATCCACGAGGCTCTGGATAGGCACAGTCTGCAGAGCAACACTCTCCGAGGTGTCGATGATGAAGTACACGTTGATGGGGCAGTTCCTCTTTTCTGCATGGAGACAATTATTCAGGTCATGCCAGAGCACGTCATGCACCACAGCATCCCCTTCAAG
>NW_009740201.1:0-242 GCF_000703405.1 Apaloderma vittatum | reverse complement strand
TATGGAACATAGTGATTGGAAAAGAACACTGACACTAGTAAGCAGGAAAAGTGACGTAATGTGAACTTTCTCAGGGTCAGTAATTCCAAGACAAGACCTTGTCTTGCAAGCATGTGAAAACTTCTGTGCTCAAACCCCAGACAGTAAGATGATTTTAATTTGACCAGTAATTGTTGAGCCCTACTGAAAATATGAATGACTATGTAATCTCTGTGGTGAGGTCTTAATGCAAGGGAGAAAAC
>NW_009740200.1:0-242 GCF_000703405.1 Apaloderma vittatum | reverse complement strand
TCACTTTACAGAGAATAGCCAACCTACTGCCTGCTTGGTATTACAATTTCCGGGTCACCATGGTGACTTGGGGGGACCCAGAGCTGACCTGCTGTGGCAGCTCCACCATCAGCTTCGTAACAGGTAAGCAGATGCCTGAACAACTCTGAAAAGACTCCTGGGAGCAGAACTGCTGAGAAAGTCTGATCTGAGTGTTGTGTTATAACTGCAAGTACTTGCAAGTTTAGGGTATTTAACAGCTA
>NW_009740199.1:0-242 GCF_000703405.1 Apaloderma vittatum | reverse complement strand
TGAGGAGCAGCTCGTCACCCACCGCCATCGGGTCATCGGCAAAGGTGACGCAGTGCCGCAATTCGGCTGTGGCATCGCCACGCATGGGGCCAGATTCATGATGCTTTGTCCCTGCAGGGCACTTTGGCAGTGTCTACCACGGCACCTACACAGATCCACTGCTGGGGGACCTCCACTGTGCCGTCAAGTCCTTGCACCGTGAGTAGCACCTGGTCCCACAGCACAGTCCCGTGGCACGGCGG
>NW_009740198.1:0-242 GCF_000703405.1 Apaloderma vittatum | reverse complement strand
GCTGCCGTGAGATGTCTCCACGCCCGCTCAGCAGCCTCTTGGAGCGCAACGTGCGTCTCCTTGGAGAAGACATCGTCACCGAGTGCTTCCCGCGGGTAGGTTTAAACCATGCAAAGCCACGTTTTAGTACTGAATTAATCTGCCTTGTTTCTCTCTCTTTCCATCCCTCCCTTCGCTCACCAGCACGGATCCCTCGCCTTTCTCCGAGAGCTGCTTCCCGTGGCCTTTTCCTCTCCGGTTAG
>NW_009740197.1:0-242 GCF_000703405.1 Apaloderma vittatum | reverse complement strand
CCAGCCAAAACCAGCACAGACAGTTTTCCAGTGTGTCCAGTGACCACAGGCACAGAGCGGACCCTGCTCTACTGGTCCCCCAGGTCTCTGCCAGGTCTGGCTGGGTGAGGAGATACATGTGTGCCCTGGCCATGGACATGCACACTGCTGAGCTTTTTGCTCGTGTTTTGATGTGTGGACCACTCTCCTGAGATCAGCTTTGGAAACAGACCTAATCCTTCAGGCAATACCCTGAGGAAATC
>NW_009740196.1:0-242 GCF_000703405.1 Apaloderma vittatum | reverse complement strand
CAGCCACATTAAACCTGCAGAGTGGCTTTAAACAATAAAGTTACTAGAGATTAGAGTTGAATTAAGACTCTTCTCCCACTGATGAAGTAAGATCTTGCCTTACTGAAAGCACTTATGGCACAACAGCACATAGACACAAGTGTCAAACAGAGCAGCCTCGACTTGCAACAACATCTGTTGTTAGATGGCTACACTCGCAGCAGAAATTTCATTTGAATCTGCATCCTTAAGCAGCTTTAATT
>NW_009740195.1:0-242 GCF_000703405.1 Apaloderma vittatum | reverse complement strand
AACACCTGCTGTTTACAGTTACTGCCTGGGATTGGTATGTAGAAAGTCTTTTGCTTATATTTGCTTTTAGAGTGATCAAGGTCATTGCTGGATCTTATGTAACACCTAAGCAGTGCCAGGAATTAAAAGGACTGCAAGAAAGTAAAAGTTTGCACCTCTAGGAAGGAATGGACAGGACAGGTGACTAACAAAATGATTCCATACATTCCATACTCAGTATAAAGCTGAGGGATCACAGGGGT
>NW_009740194.1:0-242 GCF_000703405.1 Apaloderma vittatum | reverse complement strand
AACCATAAGTTAAAGAAATTTGAGTGAAGTAGGGGAGGAATGTATAATTTTGTACTTTGACATATTAAACACTGTATTGGCCACTTGTGTGTCTGAGTATCAGTTTATGATAGAGAAGATATACTGCATTCAGCTTGTTGTTGAACTAAGTTCTTTATCCTAAACTTGGGACTTATGTGGCTTAGTTATGTAGAATTAAAGACTTTACTGTCATAGCAAAAGTGCTTTCATCTGAGTTTTGT
>NW_009740193.1:0-242 GCF_000703405.1 Apaloderma vittatum | reverse complement strand
GTCATTCCAGTCACATCCCTGTCCCTACTGAGGATCAGGGCACCAGTTCACTCCCAGTTGTGCCCAGTAAGAGGTTTCAGGGGCTGGGCAAGACAACAGAGGGAGGGATGAGGCTGCTCCAGCCCAAAGCTTGGCACCACATCACCAGCGCCTGCAGTCCTGCACACCCAGAGGGGTGCTGGGCACTGGGGGTGCTGGGTGCAGTGGGTGCTGCTGGGGCAGACCCTCCCCATCCCTGCACT
>NW_009740192.1:0-242 GCF_000703405.1 Apaloderma vittatum | reverse complement strand
AGGAGCCTGGCCCAGATCACAGCTGGTGGCTCTGGTGCCACGCATCAGCATGTGTCCTCAGGTCCACTGACATCTTTCCTGGGGTCCACGCTGGGTGCACATCTGCCAGGGCTGCTGAAAACCCTGAGCTTGGACCCTGGTCAGCCACAATGACCGTTGTTGTCCGAGTGCTGATACAGGGCTGCCTTCGCTGAAAGATAGGACTTCCAGGCTAGCAGGCTGTCTTCTTGGTTAACTTTTTT
>NW_009740191.1:0-242 GCF_000703405.1 Apaloderma vittatum | reverse complement strand
TCCAGCAAGCTGTAGTTCCTGAAGTACCTTTGTTTCCCCAGGTTTCTCAGTTAAGCCCATGTGGATATGGGTGTTGGACAAGGCACCAGAGGAGAGAACCTTGACAAATCCTAGATGGCCCGTTCTTCCTCTTAGAGGAGATATAACACTGCAGGGGAGGGAGTACTCCTTAAAGTTCAGAAATAGTCACAGAATCGCAACCTGTTTGGGATTAGAAGGGACCTCAAAGGATCATCTAGTCC
>NW_009740190.1:0-242 GCF_000703405.1 Apaloderma vittatum | reverse complement strand
GAGAATAAGCCTTGCCAAAACAGGCTTTTTACAGTGTAATTAATTTTACTTTGACAATTGTGGTTCTTCAGCCTAGTAATTATTAGTAATCAGTACTAATTATGAATATAGGTGTATCTAAGTATTGTTTGGGGGTTGGATTTTTGGTGGTCCTTTTTTTTGTGAGGATAGTGTTATATTACTGCATTCTCCTGACACTGACTTGCTGTGTAATTTCAAAGTATTCTCCACTAAGACTGAAT
>NW_009740189.1:0-242 GCF_000703405.1 Apaloderma vittatum | reverse complement strand
AAGAGGCAGTCGATGGGCTGTGCTCCTTCTTCACCCCAGGCAGGGACACCTTCTTGGCAAGAACTGCACTCTCACCTTTTGGTGAGAAATACGCAGGGTAGTATTTTGCTAGCATTACTGTTGTATATTAGCACTATTGCAGAGAGGGCATTTATCAACGGCTACTCCGAATCTTCTGTCTTTCACTTTAATAAATTACCTCTTCTTCTTCGTTATCCTGCAAATTGTCTCAGTGCAAGTCC
>NW_009740188.1:0-242 GCF_000703405.1 Apaloderma vittatum | reverse complement strand
TCTTTTTGATTTCATTGGCTGCCATATGGCTGAAAGTTATCCCATCTGTAAAAAGCTTTAGGTCTCCAAAGCTGAACACAGGCTTACCAACTGCTAAACCAATGTGAAACACCACATAAAGCAATTGCTAGCAAAGTTTTATGACCTCCTTTTCGTAATTACTGTCGTTTTATACCTAGGTAAATTGTTGCAGAAAATACTGCCCTTTTGTTAAAAACCAGAAAAGTGAGGAGTTATTTTTT
>NW_009740187.1:0-242 GCF_000703405.1 Apaloderma vittatum | reverse complement strand
TTTTTATCAATATATCTAGTTAAAATACTTAGATTTCTATTATTTGTTTGTCTTTCTTGGTTGGAAGGTTAAAACAATTTTATTTCGTTGTCTGCTACATGCAGCTAACATTGTTTGCAGTAGATGCTTCTCTCAGCCCAAACTTAGTGCAGTACAAATGAATAAAGTATATTGTGGTGGAAAATGGTTCGGCTTTCAATTGTCTTGTGAAATTTCAATTTCCTGAAATGACCGTCATTTCT
>NW_009740186.1:0-242 GCF_000703405.1 Apaloderma vittatum | reverse complement strand
TTGCATGCAAAAAACGTTATTAATAACCAGTTTGATTTTGGAGTCAGTGATGTCATTGGGAAATGATGAAAGACACATGATCTCTAGAATAACTAGTTAAAAAATAGGGTTATATGGAGCTCATGTTTTTCTTCCTTTTTCCAAATGTGGAGTGCTAAATTTAGCAATGACTTGTTTTGAACATATTGAATGAAAAGCTCTGGGCAGTACCAGTCACCCTTCTTCAGTGCTCTGTGAAAAAA
>NW_009740185.1:0-242 GCF_000703405.1 Apaloderma vittatum | reverse complement strand
TCATCCACGCCCCGGATGAAGCCGTAAGCTCCGGGAGCAGGATGGGGCTCTCTGTTGGGAAGAGAAGGAACCCTGGTAGGTGGCCCAAGAAGGGGAGACTCCCGCTTCCTGGATGTTGTTTGGAGAACAAACTCTGGTAATAACAGCAGGATCCAGACACATCCCGGATCCCACTGCCAAGGCGTTTTTCTTGCCAAGGAAACCAGCAAAGCTCCGACCCGGCCAGGGGATGCCGTCGCCAA
>NW_009740184.1:0-242 GCF_000703405.1 Apaloderma vittatum | reverse complement strand
TTAACTATTTAAAGCTGTTCCCAAAATTCCTCCTCCTTCTGACAAGTAGATTCTACCGATCCAGTGAAAATTGTCTCAGTACACACAGAGACACACACATACATACACACACATATTTATGTGGGTAACAGAAGGCTTGAGGCTGCCTTGTCACACCAGAAGAAATCACTGCAGTGATACTTTTAGAAGATTATGTTCTGGGACATATGCATCTTTGAGGAAGAAAAAAATAAAATAAAAGA
>NW_009740183.1:0-242 GCF_000703405.1 Apaloderma vittatum | reverse complement strand
GCACTTGGCCTTGTTGAACCTCAGACAATTGCTCTCAGCCCAAACATTTTCCTTTAAGTGTTTGCTGTTGGCGGTTTGCATAAAAAATTTGGGTGTTGGAGTTGCTGAGCAGTTGAAATTGAGGATGACAGAGCCCACGGGAGCTGCTGCCTGGCCTTGTGCTCCATGGGTTGTGCTAGGTTTTGTTTTCCTGCCTGACCCTCTCCCCAGCTCCCCCCCTGCACACCTGCCTGCAGACCCTC
>NW_009740182.1:0-242 GCF_000703405.1 Apaloderma vittatum | reverse complement strand
TATAAATCAACACCTCTTCTTGAGAAGACAACATGGTTTCTTCTGGGTTTTTAAATCACATTTCAATGGCTAGTGTCCTACATTTGGTTCCTGGCTGAAAAGTGTGGTTTTAATTTTCCCCAGTGGAACATTTGCAGCATCTGGCAAGTAGTGAAACCTATGTTAAGTGAAAGTTTATTGCATTTGTGTTATGATGCCTTAAATTCATTAATCACTATCTGATGATAGCCCAAATACTTCTG
>NW_009740181.1:0-242 GCF_000703405.1 Apaloderma vittatum | reverse complement strand
CCCAGTTCATCCCAGTTTCCCCGGGGTGCAGCTCCCCTCCCTCCCCATTTGTCCCCGTGGCTCCTCTCACTGCAGCTCCCAGTTCTCCCCAGTGACTCCCAGTGTCTCCCAGTTCACCTCGAGTGCTGCTCCCACTGTTTGCCAGTTTAGTCCAGGACCTGCTCCCAGTCCCTCCCAGTATCTCCCAGTTGCTCCCAGCTTTACCCCAGGTTCTGCTCCCATTTATTCCCAGTGTCTCCCAG
>NW_009740180.1:0-242 GCF_000703405.1 Apaloderma vittatum | reverse complement strand
GCTTGGGGAGATTTTCTAAGGCTTCGGTGAAGCGAAAGGTGACGTGAAACACGCACAGGTCCTGCAGCCGCCATCAGAGGCTTCCTCACACTTCCAAGCTGTGGTGCTCCGGCCTTTCGAGCGACTGCTGGGCGTGCAGAGTCACAGCGGGGACAGGTCGCCCGGTCTACCTTTTAGTCTTGTTCCTCTCTCGGTCTGCGTCGATGGAACAAGTGTTCCCAGTTCGTCACACCTCCCACCTC
>NW_009740179.1:0-242 GCF_000703405.1 Apaloderma vittatum | reverse complement strand
TGGCAATCCTCCAATCCCTAACTCAAAGTCAAGTCAATTGCTGAAGTTGTGAGGATTCATCTTCCATCTGATATATCACAGGATTGCCCTGATTGGAACAGAATTTTAAGATCTTCAAGTCCAACCATTAACCAAACGCTGACAAATTCTTGACTAAAACGTGTCCCTGTGTGCTGGGTCTACCCAAGTCTTGAATCCCTCTAGGGACGGGGACTTCAGCACTACCCTGGGCAATACTTTTC
>NW_009740178.1:0-242 GCF_000703405.1 Apaloderma vittatum | reverse complement strand
GATGCATTATTGCTACAGCTTTCATCACCAGCTCCTGCAGTAATCTTTCTGTTTAATGATCCTGATTTAAAAATCGTTACAGTTAACAACTACTGATATTTTACTTTCAGCATTTTGGCATTCAGAACTGCTTAAATGAAACAGTTCAATCTTCTAAGTGACAATAATAGTTCTCATTATACCAACCTGCAGGACTTCCATTCTGATACGTTTTGATATATTATAGCCTACTTTGCTATAAT
>NW_009740177.1:0-242 GCF_000703405.1 Apaloderma vittatum | reverse complement strand
TATGGATTAAATTTTTTAATATATACATATATATGTGTATGTATTATATTTTTAAAGGAAAATGCTCTGTCAGAAAGGCAGAGCCCATGCAAAGGAAGTGGTAGAACTGCATCCAGCTGTGGACCCCCACACACAAGGGCACGGACCTATTGGAGCAGCACCACAAAACTCAGAGGGCTGGAGCATCTCTCCTACAAGGATGAGCTCAGGTCTGGAGAAGAGAAGGCTCCAGGGAAACCTTA
>NW_009740176.1:0-242 GCF_000703405.1 Apaloderma vittatum | reverse complement strand
TTTTCCCTTTGCATATAAGGACATGAGTCTGCGACCCAGTCATCATTTTTACCTGGTAAAGGTAACAGATGATGCAGCCCTGAGGTGCTATTCCTCTGAAACACATATTCACCATCCCTACTGCATTCCAACAGTGGCTTTCACCATGACTTCTGCTTGGCAGTTTGTGGAGCAGATATTCCAACAGTTTATACATATCCAGCAGCTATAAATCACTAAAAAACACTAGGATTTACCTGTGG
>NW_009740175.1:0-242 GCF_000703405.1 Apaloderma vittatum | reverse complement strand
CGGATGTCCCCAGATAAGGGACATTAGCACTGAAAAGGTGGGGAGGGGGGAAGCTGCCCTGGTTTTATCACTCAGCTCACACCTATAGACATGCAAAGCGGAATCGTTCTGCTCCTGCCACCACTGGGCACCGATAGAGATGCAAAACGAAGTCATTGAGCTCTTGGCTCCGTCTCACAGAGATGGTGTCACTCAGCTCCGGGCCACCCCCGGGACACCGCGAGGTGGGGAGAGGGGCCAGG
>NW_009740174.1:0-242 GCF_000703405.1 Apaloderma vittatum | reverse complement strand
TCTTGGCATCTTCAGTGCCATGCTTTAGATTGTATGTAAGCTACGAGGACTGATTTATTGATATGTGGGGACTAAGCTTAAAATAGATTAGTCGGTTGTTGTTGTTACTGTTATTGTGTTAGCGTTTTGTTTGAGTGGGTTGATGTAAGTGGAGAAGGTTGGTGTTTGGTTGGTTAAGTGCGTTAAAGTGAGTTTGTCTTGGCTGTAGATGGGTTCTTGTAGTTGAAGTACAGCGGTAGTTT
>NW_009740173.1:0-242 GCF_000703405.1 Apaloderma vittatum | reverse complement strand
AAGCAAAGCAGAGCTTGGTCACCTGTTTCTGCTTACTGACTTGAGAGGTTTTTTGATGTTTTCTGAGGTGCTGAATAGTGCAGTCCTGCTCATCAGCAACACCAGGGAGTGTGGGTGTGAGAGGACCTGGCTCTGCCTTTCTCTTTTTGGCTTCTAGAACACACAGAGGTTGAACTCGGTGATACTCTTACGTACAGTCATCAGTGTAAAGCGTTTTCGGCAAGTACAGACAAATCCTTTTC
>NW_009740172.1:0-242 GCF_000703405.1 Apaloderma vittatum | reverse complement strand
CCTTGGGTTGGGACACTCAAGGAAACTTCCTGGGATTGAGAGCATCCACTACTAGTGAACAAGACTCCTGAAGATATTCTTGAGAGAGCCCTTGCCCCACTGTGGGTGAGTGTTTCCTTTCCTGGGTACCCTGGAGGGAGAGGTTTTCCCCCTTTCTGCGAATATGTGCACATTTTGGGTCATATTTCCAGAGGAATAGTAAAAAATTCTGAAGTTGTGTAGTGATAATTCCCAACTTGCAT
>NW_009740171.1:0-242 GCF_000703405.1 Apaloderma vittatum | reverse complement strand
TGCTCCTCCCGGCCCGCTCACGGCTTTGGAGGCGGCGGGCGGGTACCGGGCTCTGCCTTTCCAAAGGGCTCAACAGCAGAAGGCGGTAAAGGGTCAGACTATATGTTTTGGGGGAGTCTTTTTCTTCGGTTCCTCGCTCGGGGCGTCGAGCCCTCAAGGGTTGGAGGGATAGCAATGGTACGGACCTGCCGGAAGAGGTGGCAGACTGGCCCTGTGGCTTTTTTGAGAAATCATAGAATAGA
>NW_009740170.1:0-242 GCF_000703405.1 Apaloderma vittatum | reverse complement strand
CAAATACTAGGAATCTTATGAACACAGGTCCCTAGGAGGTCTGAGTGATGAAGCCACATCTGCCTCCAAGCCGAACACAGATGTTCTTGCTGGGACCCTTACGTGCAGATGTGACCCCTAAGATGTAGTTTCAGCTTGGGGTTCAGAAGTTGGTTCCTGCTTCCACACTTCCCTGTGACATGCTAAATACTTGTAGGCTGAACATTGCCCGTAGCGGCACCCCAAGCTGCGGAACAGAAAAC
>NW_009740169.1:0-242 GCF_000703405.1 Apaloderma vittatum | reverse complement strand
CGGAGGAGAAGGCGGTGGTTTCGAGCGCACCTTCCCCGACGGACGCGGGGGCCGCCCGCTGCATCCCTTTAGCCTGGCGGGGGAAGCTCCTCGGGGTTGGACCTTTTCCCTTCGGGGAGAGCCGTACGAGTGGGGCGGCGGGGCTGGCTCCGCGGGGTGCTTTCCAGAGCCACGAGACAGGGACCCCTCGAAATCTTCCTGCGGGGGTCGGGTTGCCCCGGCAGCAGCTGTCGGGCTCGAAC
>NW_009740168.1:0-242 GCF_000703405.1 Apaloderma vittatum | reverse complement strand
AGAGAGTTGTCGGAATAAGACAACAAAACATTCTTCAAAATGAAAGTTCCTTACCTCAGTTGCAAGGAACAGACTAACTCCAATTATGCTCGATTCCTTACTCATGGTGTCTCTTGGGTTTATCTCGACAGAACCTCTACAGCCCACAACCTGTTACAAACCAGTTAAGAGACAGTTCAAGCTACAACTGCTGAATTGTGTGACCAAATGCACAAACTCGAGTCAGTGACAGCAAAAACTCA
>NW_009740167.1:0-242 GCF_000703405.1 Apaloderma vittatum | reverse complement strand
CCCCAGAGCCCCTTCTCCATCTTGAAGGACCTCCAAGAACCTCCCTTCTTCTTCTTGAAGACCTTCTTGGTGGCCTCCATGGGACATGTGGAAGCCCCAACGGTGGATTTGGGGACAACGTGGACCTTTGGAGACCTCTGGGGGCTCCTCAACGCCCCCCAAGAACCTCCTTCTTCTTCTTGAGGACCTTCTTGGTGGCCTCCATGGGACACGTGGAAGCCCCTCGGGGGTTCAAGGGTGGA
>NW_009740166.1:0-242 GCF_000703405.1 Apaloderma vittatum | reverse complement strand
GCCAATCAGGACTGATGTTCACCGGTGACACATACACACACATTATTCTCAGGTTCACAAGCACAGCATGTTCAGGGACCTCTTAATAATAGCATAGGAATTAAGTTCAAATAAAACCCGTGGTTGGATATCAAGCTACTGACCCAGTGACTGGCACAGACCTTGGGTCGCACCAGCTCTGGATCTCTTCTTGCTCATCAGCTGGTGCAGCTCAATTTTACCCGGGAGCTGCAGGTGCCCGC
>NW_009740165.1:0-242 GCF_000703405.1 Apaloderma vittatum | reverse complement strand
GCCAACGTTGAGCTACGAAACTGTTGAGGCAAGTACAGATAATTTTAGGTCCCATTTCTTTTCAGAAGGGTCATCTTATCCTCATGTGGGAGGAAAAATTAGAAAATTATGCTCTCCAAGTATCCTTCTGCAAGGCATAAAGGATCAGCCTGCGCGGTTTCTGAACACACCTGGTAACCTTCTGATCCTTCCTCTCATTTTAGCAGCATAAAATATTTGTAGTTCCTGTCCCAAACCACTGC
>NW_009740164.1:0-242 GCF_000703405.1 Apaloderma vittatum | reverse complement strand
AAATTATATAAAGCTTCTCTGACTGCTTGCTTTTCAGAGTGCCATAGAAACTTGTGAAGACTGGTACTTGCATTACTGTTATCTTTTGTTCCATGTTCTCGCTTGTTTTTACAGAAGAGCATATGAATTTAATATATTTGATGCACATTGCAGAACAACTTGACGATGGAATCAAGAAAATACTATTGTTTCCATGGATCCTAGACTTCTTGTTTTTATGCAGCTCTTACATAAATCTCCCC
>NW_009740163.1:0-242 GCF_000703405.1 Apaloderma vittatum | reverse complement strand
GTAATTCGCACTTATATTTATGCTATACAAAAACATCTACAGTATGATCACCGATTTACTCAGACGAGGGGAAAAAAAATCGTTAAAAAAAAAAGAAGAAAGAAAAAAAGGTCGAGGATTTATTTTCCCACCTATTGAGTCGCCCGCTGAGAGACACCAGCACCCATCGGAACCCCCCGGGGCTCTCCGGCTCCTTCTCCGCCGAATCCCAACCCTCGCCCTTTGACACCCATCCCGGCACG
>NW_009740162.1:0-242 GCF_000703405.1 Apaloderma vittatum | reverse complement strand
GCGGGGACATGTGGTGGCACTTGGGGACATTTGAGCTGGGACCGTGGGGACACAGGGATGGGGGGGAGGGGCCAGGTCCCTGCAGTGTCCCCAGGAGCCCTCCCAGTGCTCCCAGTAACATCCCAGTGTCTCCCCAGCACTTCCTGCGGCCGCTGCGGCACTTCCTGCAGCCCCAGGACCTCGAGAGCATCTTCATCAACATCGAGGTGACCCCAGTGCTCCCAGTAACACCCCAGTGCTCC
>NW_009740161.1:0-242 GCF_000703405.1 Apaloderma vittatum | reverse complement strand
GGGTTTTGGGTGCCAGCCCGGAGCGGGTGTCTGGAAAGAGCCGCAGGGCTCGGGTAGCGCCTTCGGAAAGCGGGGAGGTGGGTGGAGGCAGCTCCCGACCTTCTCAAGATCCTCCCTCTCCGCAGCCACCGAGATTTCGGGTCTTCTGTCGGAGGCACAAACCAGTTTTCGCTATCGGAGGAAGGCGCGTCCCGTGTCTCTCCAGTGCCCCGGCGTCTTACCGGGCTAAGAAATGTTTTTTG
>NW_009740160.1:0-241 GCF_000703405.1 Apaloderma vittatum | reverse complement strand
TTGGCAGCGGCTGCCATGCCAGCACCCTCAAGCCCGTGCGCAGGCCAGAGTGCTCCTGCTTGGAATGAACGTCGGCACCAACACCCCCCAGCCGGCCCGGCCGCTGCCGCACGACCCAAGGGCTGCCAGCCCCGAGTGCTGGCCCTCATACCCCCACACAAACAATAAAGTCGGCTGCTTAGCTCTGTACGGGGAGATTTCATGCTCATTTGTTGGCTTTCCCTCCTCCTCGCCCTTTCTC
>NW_009740159.1:0-241 GCF_000703405.1 Apaloderma vittatum | reverse complement strand
AGGCTCTTAGGAACAGGCTTACACACAAACCCAACCTTTTCTACATCTGCCAAAGGCCCCAGTGGCCACACGGCGTGGTCTGGGTCCCACAGAACAGAACAAAGCAGCTCTTGAATGACCCTTCAGAGGTACTGATGGGCAGTGTGACCTGCTCATGCAGGTGATGCTGGTTTCAGTGCATCTCAATTCAGCCCAGATGGGAAACTGCCGCTGTCACCTGGGACCTGCTGGTGGTGCCCGG
>NW_009740158.1:0-241 GCF_000703405.1 Apaloderma vittatum | reverse complement strand
AAAAAAAAAATAATTCTTTTTCAAAAGACAAGGTGACACGGTGTTAAAGGGAATCAGCATTTAAAAAATAATAATTTCAATGTTGTTTCGATAGAAACAAGAGGATAGAAAACACAACTTAAAATATCTGCAGGATAGCTGCCCCTCCTGAATCTGCCCCAGGATGTCACAGGATAAGTATTCATCAGCCCCAGAGCTGCTCGGGGCCTTTTTGCACTTTGCATTTGAGTCCTCCCAAAAA
>NW_009740157.1:0-241 GCF_000703405.1 Apaloderma vittatum | reverse complement strand
TTTTCACAAATCTAATTATTTCTTATTCTGATGTCCTGAGGAAGGGCCTTGATAAATGCTATAAAATTAATGGGTTTGTAATTAAAACATTAAAGTTAAATGGTTACTATTTAAAATATCTAAGTTTATTTTATTCTATTGCATTTATTTTATAAAGCTATCACAAAGTGAAAGGAATGAAAAATACTTTGCCGTGGACACAAGAGAGCGTATTTTCTTGCTTTTGCTATTAATTAAACCT
>NW_009740156.1:0-241 GCF_000703405.1 Apaloderma vittatum | reverse complement strand
GAGAAGAGTGTGTATACAGACTCAGCTAAGTGCACTACTTCAAATATTGTATGAGATAAAATCAGCTTAAGAGAGCCAGAGGAAAGATGCATGAAGAGCATGCTGTTGCTTTTGCATGGAGAAATCTAAAAATAAGATGGGGAAAGAAGGAAGCCTTCTTTGAACAAGTAATTTTAAGATGATTTTTCTAAGTAACTAAAGTACTGCATGTGTATCGAGTTAAAAACCTAATAGTTTCATA
>NW_009740155.1:0-241 GCF_000703405.1 Apaloderma vittatum | reverse complement strand
GATGGCCTCAGATCAATAGAAAGCACATTTTGTGTCAAGCACAGATCCCAAGAAGCGCAAAAGCACTTCCTGTCGTGGGATCTGTTTGTCCACGTTGGTACACTGAGATCATGAGCTCCCTCGAATTACAAAGGGAAGCAAAGAGCTAAAATGAATGAAATATCCTCTTCTGAGCAGCCAAATCTGTACTAACCCCAATACTTTGAGTGAATATCAGTTGTGATCCTTCCAGCCTGTCCCT
>NW_009740154.1:0-241 GCF_000703405.1 Apaloderma vittatum | reverse complement strand
GGTTTTAAAGATGAAGCAATCCCAGCTGCTTTGTTATTCTTCAGTTGAAGTTACGGCCCTACTCTGAAAGAGCAGTAAAAATTGAGTAGAGAGAAAAAACAGAAACAAACATGAAGACATCCATGGCACAGAACTCTACTCTTTGCTTAAGTTTAGAATTGTAGGCAAGCTTTTCTTCCACCTCCTCTCCTCTTGATTACCTGCTGTATGCCACTGGAAATCTGGATTTGTTCTTTTTAAC
>NW_009740153.1:0-241 GCF_000703405.1 Apaloderma vittatum | reverse complement strand
TTCTTTATGTTCCTTCCTCCCTGGATTTTCAATTAAGAGAAGCAGGAAAAAAATAAATCAGACAGATACTGCTCATTAGAAAAAAAACAACAACACAAAAAATAGAACACTGAAGTCATGTTTTAAATTCCATTACTGAAGAAAATTGCCCGCGGCAGACAGAATTTCCTCTCATAAGACAGGAGGTGGTTCAGCCACAGCAGACATGGAAAATCTTCCATTTGGATGATACATCTCTCGG
>NW_009740152.1:0-241 GCF_000703405.1 Apaloderma vittatum | reverse complement strand
CTGTGCCCTGAAGTACATAGGCTTATTTCTTTAGTGCCTCCTATGAAAGCTGCCCTCTGGAGACTTGATTAAATTGCCTCCCACTACTCTGGTCATTTAAAATGACTGTGAGGCTCTCAACTGAGCTCTCTTTTGTTCCTGTCTGCTATTTCCCTGAGTGTCATCTCAGTGTCCAGATGGAACAGGAATGCTGTGAGGGCTCAACAAGAAACACACATCCCTACGCATGTCCCAGAAGGCA
>NW_009740151.1:0-241 GCF_000703405.1 Apaloderma vittatum | reverse complement strand
CGGTGTGAGTGAATTTTGAGTAGGAAAATTCACTTTTAGAGGAAATGCTTTAAGACAGGATTTCAATTACTGTGAGCATCACTTCAGTCCTGGAAAGTTGAGTCATTTACAGAATGCTTGTAACTAGTTAAATATGCAGAGGAAGGACAGTTGATTCAGTCAGGACAGTAAACCCAGACATGGGAGAACTCACCTTAAGAGTACCATGGGAAGATAATTTAGAAGATCCTCCAGAATAACT
>NW_009740150.1:0-241 GCF_000703405.1 Apaloderma vittatum | reverse complement strand
AATCACCCCACCACGTGTCTGTGATGGCAATTATATCATGGTTTCACTGTTGTACAATAGCTTCTAACTCCTCCTGCTTATTTCCATGCTCTGAGCATTGGCATATACACACTTGAGCCATGGTACAGACATCGTCTCCAACACCGGTACATCACCCTGAGTCCTATTCCGAGCAGTCCTGGGTTCATAACAAATATCACCATTATCCACCTCGAGTGGGACAGCAGACTGAAGGCCATCC
>NW_009740149.1:0-241 GCF_000703405.1 Apaloderma vittatum | reverse complement strand
TTTCTTCACCTAGAGGTTTGGAAAGAGGGGACCTGGGGGTGTCTTACCAGGCACACGACATGATTAAAGTCACCTTCCGGAGATGCTTCTTCCGAAAGAGATCCAGGGCACTTCCAGACTTGGTCTGTTTCTCAGGCTTCAGCTTCGAGAGGCAGAAAGCCAAAGAGTCAAACCAGGCAAAGGAAACCCATGGCTAGCTCCTTTTCCACCTGCAGCCACTGCAAAGCCTCAGTGGGACACG
>NW_009740148.1:0-241 GCF_000703405.1 Apaloderma vittatum | reverse complement strand
GAGCTGCTCTGCCTGGGTTGTGAGGTCATGGGTAGGTGGAAGAGCAGTGGGAGCCCATGGTCCAAACACCAAAAGAGCACATTTTGTAATAAGTTAGTAGGCCAGAAATGGAAGGGCATCTTTTAAACATGATTTATTAAATCAAAGTATTTCCTCCTGCCAACTTGCTAATACTAAGAGTAGCTCTTCTGCAGTCAGCCAAGATAACTGTTCCTCTGAGGTCACTCCTTATTATAAAAGT
>NW_009740147.1:0-241 GCF_000703405.1 Apaloderma vittatum | reverse complement strand
GAGTCAGACCTCAGCAATGCTGTGGAGAACTCTGCTGCCAGATCGTTTTTTATTATTTTATTTTTTCAGTGAAGTTTATGGGTTAGGGATTTTGCAGAACTTGGCACTCGGATATAATATCAAATGAAGACCTTCTGGTTCGGAAATTTGACTTAATGCAGCTTTCTTTTATTGCTTCAAGGATTAAGCAGAACAAAGTGGCTCTGCATGTGCATGTGCAGAGCTGTTTGCCGGCTGGGGG
>NW_009740146.1:0-241 GCF_000703405.1 Apaloderma vittatum | reverse complement strand
TCTTTCTTCTGTTACCTTAACAACAAGTATATATAACTCACAAGTAACAATTTCGTCTGAAAATATAAATTTCCGTTCTGAATATTCAATGAAGAATGACACTGGAAATTAAACATTACACATAATTTATATGTGCCTATTTTCCAATAGGAATTAAAAATATCATATATCAAACACCTCTGACATGTGAGGTTTTTTTTCATTTACCCCCATCAAAAAGGGAAAACTTCTTCTTTAATCG
>NW_009740145.1:0-241 GCF_000703405.1 Apaloderma vittatum | reverse complement strand
CTCTGTGACTTTAGCACTAGGCTTAGTAAAACTTTGCCCTGCAGAGGGATGAGGATCTTGATGGTCCTACAGAAATTCTGGCTGCTCTGGTGGGAAAGTTGAGGAAGACTGCAGGCAGGATATTTCAGTGGCTAATTCTGATATTCCTTCTGTTCTTTCTCTCCCTGTAGGCAGGTTGCCCTGTGCCTCCCTCGTTTGTGCACTGGAGCTTTTCTTCAGCCAAAGCCAGCGCCTGCAGGGC
>NW_009740144.1:0-241 GCF_000703405.1 Apaloderma vittatum | reverse complement strand
TGCCGGGCAGCCCTTCCTCTGACAGCCTGGCCGTCTTCTGCTTCTGCAGGGCAACTGTTGCTTTTCTGACCTCTCGTCTTGACTGGTCGCTGCTCTTTGTGTGCTGCCACCCAGGGTCTGTCTTCCCCTCCAACCTCCAGTCAAGGACCCTTCTCGCCTTCGGCCGGTGCCCTCTGAGGGGACTCCTCTCGGCGCAGCAGCCCGGCAGGAGCCACGTTGCCTCTTCCCCTCTTCCTCAGGT
>NW_009740143.1:0-241 GCF_000703405.1 Apaloderma vittatum | reverse complement strand
GGACACGGCCGCTCTGACGCCCACCCCGCCGTGTCCCCGCAGGTGACGGTGCTCTTCGCGGGGCAGAACATCGACAAGAGCCCCTTCGGCGTCAACGTGGCCATGGCCATGGGCGACGCCAACAAGGTGACGGCGCGAGGGCCCGGCCTCGAGCCCACGGGCAACGTGGCCAACAAGGCCACCTACTTCGACATCTACACCGCAGGTGGGCGCCCCTTGGCCACGCCGGGGGGCTGGGGGA
>NW_009740142.1:0-241 GCF_000703405.1 Apaloderma vittatum | reverse complement strand
ATGGTGATTGATACAACAAAACTGGTGCCTCTGTGACCAGTTTCTGTCAGCAACAGCAATGCAATGAGAATACCTCAACCCTGCTCTCTCTGATACTCCCTTATATTGGCAGGACTTTTAAGCTTCAGCCCTAGGAATATTCTGCAGCTTTCATTGTCACTGAGTCTCCTACTCAGTGAAGAGTATTTCAGGGGACATTTTACTTGCTAACAACCTGTGAGATGGTATCCCGGAAAGCAAG
>NW_009740141.1:0-241 GCF_000703405.1 Apaloderma vittatum | reverse complement strand
TCGCTCTTGGAGCAAAAGCCAAACGTTTGCTCATCCTGGATGCTTGGCTCCAAATTGAGGGACCTTTAATTTTGTGACTTCAATCAAGGATATCACATGAGAGATAGCTCAGATACTTAAGGCCTTCTTCCATGGCATTGCACCCACTGCTCTGGAAAATGGCTGGAGCTGGGTCTGTCGAGGTGGTCATACTCCTCACTGAGATCCAGCATTAAACTTTTCAGAGCCACAGTTATCTTTA
>NW_009740140.1:0-241 GCF_000703405.1 Apaloderma vittatum | reverse complement strand
GTCTAGCAGGGCACTACACCTGGTAGGCTCAGCCACCAGCTGCAACAGGAAGTTGTCAACCATACATTCTAGACGCTACCTGGACTGCCCTCTTTCTGCTGCTCTGTTGTACTTCCAGAAGAATCTGGTAAATTGAAGTCCCCACCAGAACCAGAGCTAGAGAACGAAAGACATCTCTAAGCTGTTGAAAGAATGCCTCGTCAGTGTCTGTATCCTGGTCAGGTGGTCTGTAGCAGACTCC
>NW_009740139.1:0-241 GCF_000703405.1 Apaloderma vittatum | reverse complement strand
TTTTATTCAGAACTGTAACTAAATTGTGTAAAGTGCTCTGCTGGCCATATCTGAAAGATAGGTTTGATCAACAAAAAGATTGTCTTAAAAATGAAAACAGATTGAAGAGCTGTACAGGCACTAGGAGCTTCCTTTAAGTGGACCGTTAAGCTTAGCACATGGAAAAGTTGTGTTCAAGGGTGCGTACAGTGCCTGTTCTTCAAAGGAGGCAGGAGAGGAGAGAAATCATACAGGCTTTCTT
>NW_009740138.1:0-241 GCF_000703405.1 Apaloderma vittatum | reverse complement strand
CCAGGGTCATATCTGTTCATAAATGTCATTCCCTTTGTAATCCTTGGCTGGTGAATTTGGGCTCATGCTTGTCACAAGCCCCTCAGTAACTTTTCCCTATGAGGTACAGAGATATGGGCTCAACTATGAGTTGGAAAAAGGGCAGAATATTCAGGACACGGTGATGTCTACAAGCTGGCAGTATCTGTCTGGAATAGACTGAGGACCTCTGTGGTGTGGGAGGAGTCAAGGCCCTTTTTTT
>NW_009740137.1:0-241 GCF_000703405.1 Apaloderma vittatum | reverse complement strand
TCCAGCAAGCTGTAGTTCCTGAAGTACCTTTATTTCCCCAGGTTTCTCAGTTAAGCTCATGTGGATATGGGTGTTGGACGAGGCACCAGAGGAGAGAACCTTGACAAACCCTAGATGGCCCCTTCTTCCTCCTAGAGGAGGTATAACACTGCAGGGGAGAGAGTACTCCTTGAAGTTCAGAAATAGTCACAGAATCACAAACTGTTTGGGATTAGAAGGGACCTCGAAAGATCATCCAGTC
>NW_009740136.1:0-241 GCF_000703405.1 Apaloderma vittatum | reverse complement strand
TGGCGTACCATAAATTCTCGAAGAGAGGCCCGGCCTCAGTCTGCAGGCCTGAGGGCCAGGCCCCAGCCTCCCGAGCTATTAAAAGAGTAATAACAGGCTACTTATTAGTAGTAATTGGATTTAAGGATGCTTCTGGCTAAAAACAGAACCAAGTTTTTCTTAATTAGCCAAAATTTTTCATCTAATGTAAATTACTTCTATTTTGTCTGTAAATCATGTCTTAAACGTGTTGGTCACAAAT
>NW_009740135.1:0-241 GCF_000703405.1 Apaloderma vittatum | reverse complement strand
CCCCTCCCCGAGAGGCAGGGAAGCCCCTGCACCCCGCATCTGCACACCTCTGTGTGCCCCCAGGGCTGAGCCCCTGCTCCTCCCCTGCAGCTAAAATTAAATATTCAATTTGTATTGCTGCTAAATCCTGTAAATCTCTTTTATCTCTAAGCCCATGTAGCGAGAATATCGGTGGTGTAATCTCTGCAGGGGCTTGTCCCACCGCCCTTCGCAGCTGCCCAGCTCAGACCGCGCTCCCCTT
>NW_009740134.1:0-241 GCF_000703405.1 Apaloderma vittatum | reverse complement strand
TAGAGCGCCCCAAGGGCCCTATAGAGCATCCCTGGAGCCATATGGGGCCTCTTGGGGCCGGACAGGGCACCCCAGGGGTCCTATGGGGTATTTCAGGGGTTGTATAGGGCATCCCAGAGGCCATATGGGGCATCTCAAGGCTGTATAGGGCACCCCAGGGGTCATATGGGGCATCTCTGGGCCATATGGGGCATCCCAGGGGCTGTATACGGCATCCCAGGGGCCATATGGGGCATCTCTT
>NW_009740133.1:0-241 GCF_000703405.1 Apaloderma vittatum | reverse complement strand
AAAAAAAAAAACCCCAAACTGCATTTTTAGGTTCATGAAAAAAAAATAAACTTAACTCTAAGTGAGCACAAGTGCAAGAAAGCTAGCCAATTCCAACATTTCTGGGCCTTTTCCAGCACTGTCAGAGACACTTTTTCTCTCACATGCTATTTAAAGATGCAAATATTTATTAAATATTCTCTTCTTCCGGTGGCGTTTTGCTCGACAGCTAAAAAAAAAAAGACACAGCAAAATAACGATC
>NW_009740132.1:0-241 GCF_000703405.1 Apaloderma vittatum | reverse complement strand
ACCCCTAACCCTAAACCCTAACCCGTAACCCTAACCCCATCCCCTAGCCCTAACCCCTAACCAAACCCCTAACCCTAACCACCTAACACTAACCCCCTAACCCCAACCGTAACCCTTACCTAACCCACTAACCCTCACCCCTAACCACCCTAACCTTAACCCTAATGACCGTAACGGCTAATCCTAACTCTAACCCTTAACCCTAACAACTCTAACCCTAACCCAACCCCTAACTCTAACC
>NW_009740131.1:0-241 GCF_000703405.1 Apaloderma vittatum | reverse complement strand
ATTGCTGGCTCATGGTCATCCCGTTGTCCACCAAGTCTCCCAGGACTTTTTCCTCAGAGCTTCTTCCTAGCAGGTCAGCCCCCAGCCTATACTGACACGTGGGGTTATTCCTCCCCAGGTTCAGTACCCTACACTTGCTCTTGTTGAATTTCGCCAGGTTTCTCTCTGACCAACTCTCCAGCCTGTCCAGGTCTACACTGGGTGGCAGTGCAGCCTTCTGGTGTATCAGCCACCCCTCCCA
>NW_009740130.1:0-241 GCF_000703405.1 Apaloderma vittatum | reverse complement strand
AAGGGCTTTTACAGATGCAGCTGATCCTCCACTACGACGAGACTTACCGCGAGGTGAAGTACAGCAACATCCAGCTGGAGGACATCGACCGCAAAGTGCTCGTGGGCATCAACGTCATGCCCGTGGCCGCGCTGCTCTACACCCCCGTCCTCATCAGGTACCCCCGGCGGCTCCCCGCCCCGCCGTCACATCCACGCCACGCTTTGACCCTCCTCTTTGTTATAAATTGAGGGAATAAAAC
>NW_009740129.1:0-241 GCF_000703405.1 Apaloderma vittatum | reverse complement strand
GGAGAGCAGCTCTGTTCACCAGGCCTCTTCTCCCATGCCATGGAAAATGACATCTCCACAGCTCAGCAGACACCCTGCAGTTCATCCTCAAAAAGAACCTCAAGACATAGACCCAACATCTCCATTTTCATCAGGCAACACTCTTCCCCAATCAAAACCACTCTCCACTACAGTAACAGGGCTGAGCTCTAAACCCCACTCTGAGCATGACCAAGGCCTTTGCATAGACTCACCTTCCCTC
>NW_009740128.1:0-241 GCF_000703405.1 Apaloderma vittatum | reverse complement strand
AGAGGCTTCTATCATCTAAATGCTACCAGGTCACATTTCCTAAGAGTAGAACTGTCTATCTCCCTCTTCGATGTCTTTATTTATTTCTGCATAATGGTCTTCTGTCTAAACACTTTGCCCTCCATCAGCTGCTCATTTTAAGGTGAGAAGAGTAAAATCCTAGAGCATTTCTTGTGTGGAAAACAGGCTTTTCTCTCTATATCCTCTTCTGAGGACAAGTGGAAAGGGGCAGCAGCAGCCT
>NW_009740127.1:0-241 GCF_000703405.1 Apaloderma vittatum | reverse complement strand
GGACCCCCAAAAGCCCCTCGGGGGTGGCACCTGGAAGTCGTTGCGCTTGATGTTGGGCACGTCCATGTTGTGGGTCGAGGGACAAATGTCCTCGTACTTCTTGCCCGTGAAGATGTCGATGCCCACGAGGTGAACCTGGAAAAAACGGGGGAAAAACAGGGAAAATTCCCCAAGTTCGGGGCCGAAATCACAAAATTCGGGGAAGAAATCGCGAAATTTGGGGAAGAAATCGCAAAATTTG
>NW_009740126.1:0-241 GCF_000703405.1 Apaloderma vittatum | reverse complement strand
TTTAAATTCAGCCTCCAGGATTTCTTCCACTGCCATCAGGACGATGGCATAAAGCGGCACCGATAACGCGTTGTAACGGGTTTTCCAAAACCCGACAAATTTCTTTGCGGCTTGCATTGGGCTCAGTGGGCAATATTTCACCAGCCGAGAGGACTTAAGAGCATCTTCTGTGCCTCTGCATCCCACAGCTCATCCGCTTGTAATTTTTGTTCCTGCAAACGACCAAACAGCCCAAAGTGAA
>NW_009740125.1:0-241 GCF_000703405.1 Apaloderma vittatum | reverse complement strand
TCACTCAGGGATGCTTCTCCTGGCCCTGCAGAGGTGGTCATTCCTGTTGGTATTTGCTTTCTCCCCTCCAGAATGCATGCTCTGCCGCCACACAGATGTTGACCCCAACATCTGCGGGGCCATCCTCTACAAGAGAGGCTTCTCTGTTCATGGCTTCTGCCTGGTGAGTGCCTCACGGGCTCCTGCCTGCTTGCCAACAGGCACACCCTGCCACAAGCTCCTCATCAGCTCCTTGTCTTTT
>NW_009740124.1:0-241 GCF_000703405.1 Apaloderma vittatum | reverse complement strand
AAAAAAAAAAGCCAGCTGTGTGCTGTGGACAGGGTAGAAGAAAGACTGTTCAAAGTCCAGCTCCTGGAAGTGGGCACCAAGCCCCTGGCACTGCCATCAGCTTATTTTAATCTAGACCATCTATTAATGTTCTGTTAAACAATGTAGAATATTGCCAGGCAGTGCCTCCAAAGCAGACTAAGAATCCTCGGAGTGTCTCATTCTTTATAAACATTTCAGTGTGCTGGGCTCTGCAAAGGCA
>NW_009740123.1:0-241 GCF_000703405.1 Apaloderma vittatum | reverse complement strand
CTCAGTGGGGAATCTGTGGGGCTCTACAAGGATCTATGGGGCTTGGGGGAGAATCTATGGGGCTCAGTGGAGAATCTATGGGGCTCTACAGGACTCTATGGGGCTCGGTGGGGAATCTATGGGGCTCTGCAAGGATCTATGGGGCTCTATGGGAAATCTATGGGGCTCGATGGGGAATCTGTGGGTCTCTGTAAGGATCTATGGGGCTCTTTCGGAAATCTGTGGGGCTCTACAGGAATCT
>NW_009740122.1:0-240 GCF_000703405.1 Apaloderma vittatum | reverse complement strand
TAGTTAGGAAATACATGACAAAAAGCTGTAAAGTCACAGAGGTATACCAAGGTGATAAGTCAAAACTGTGCCCAAAGACAAATGATAACACAGCCCTAACCAGTAAAAAGGGAAACAAATTAAAAATACTGCCTGTGGTGCAATGCAAAGGAATCTACAATCTTTATTGTCTACAAATTGAAGTGGTTGCACACATAAAACACGAAAGAGAGTGACCAAAAGGTTCACATTTTGTGCAGC
>NW_009740121.1:0-240 GCF_000703405.1 Apaloderma vittatum | reverse complement strand
CACCAGTGGGGACTGATATCAAAGGGGGGTTTCTTCACTATCAGTTTTATATAGAGTTGTATGTAGGCCATTATTTTAGTGTTCTCCTTATCAGTACTATTACTGTTGTATTAGAGGTGGTTTAGTTTTATTTTCCAATTCGTAAGTCTCTCTGCTTTTTCCTTCCCGTTCCCAGAGATAGAGGGTATAGAGAGCATCTGTCAGCATTCTCCTCCCTTTCTGCTCCACCCTGGTGAGGCC
>NW_009740120.1:0-240 GCF_000703405.1 Apaloderma vittatum | reverse complement strand
CTACAGCATCGCAGGCTCCCTAAATTCCTGAGATTTGGATGACCGCACCTCACAGTGGTAGAGGCAAAGTCTTTTGTAAAGTTTTACACTAGTATAACTTAGGAGGATCTGAAATCCCAGGCCAGAGGAAATCATACTGGATTGTTTGTGATTCTACGTGCATTGGATACTGTTCTTTTTTTGTCTGAGGAGGATTGTAAACTCTCCCTTCCCCACGACTACCTGTCCTTAATTCTCTCT
>NW_009740119.1:0-240 GCF_000703405.1 Apaloderma vittatum | reverse complement strand
GAAGAGCGGAGTGTCCTGTCTACCCCGCTTCCCGACCCCCTCCCCGCTCCCCGCTACTGACCTTGAGCCCCGGGGCCGCGGGTGGAGGTGGGCGAGGGTGCGGGGGTCCGGCGTCCGGCACCGCGACGGGGTTGGGGAGGGGCGGGGAGAGGCAGGAGAATGGAGTAAAAAGGTGGGAGGAAAAGCGATGGAGGATTTAGGGAGGCCGCTGCCTTGCCCTAGAGCATCTCTCAGCCCGGC
>NW_009740118.1:0-240 GCF_000703405.1 Apaloderma vittatum | reverse complement strand
CTTTCCCTAATTCATTACTAATGGTGTTGGCCTCTTTGATCATCACCGATAGCTTCAGAGAATTCCAGTTAAGTGGAACTAATAAGGAATACAGCACATAATGATTAAGTGGCTCAAACAATATGACGCGACAACTTCAGGATTACAAAAACAAAAAGAGAAAGCAAAACAAACCACAACTAAAAAACTTGAGTGAAATTTAGTCAAACAACAGTTCTGTAAATCCATTGGGAAAAAATG
>NW_009740117.1:0-240 GCF_000703405.1 Apaloderma vittatum | reverse complement strand
TAAGGCAAAATCCGTGAATCAGTCCGCTACACCACCAACACTAGCTCTTCCTCCTCATGTCTCCCAGTCCATCTACCAGGCTGGGCTCTTCATAGAATGGAGCTGTCACTTGTCATTTAAAAACACGACTGAAGCAGGAGCGGCTTCACGAGGACAAGTCTAGGGCTTGACTTTGACAATCCTGACGCCAAGGAGCTGCCAGGAAGGAGCTCAATCAGGAAGGTCTCTCACCAGATCTCT
>NW_009740116.1:0-240 GCF_000703405.1 Apaloderma vittatum | reverse complement strand
CCAAATCTCTTGGCAGCAGACAATAATCATCAACTTAAAACCAGTACCAAGCGGTATTTGCCACAAAGCTGCAACAACTGAACAACCCAAGCAGCAGCTGATGAAACAAGGCCACAGCAGATGTGCATGCACACTGTACAAGAGACACAGCAACACAAGTGTACCCATGTCCCAGCAACCAAAGTACCACCAAAACGTTTATCAGGAGGACTCAAAAGCACTTCCAGTTACAACTGGAGA
>NW_009740115.1:0-240 GCF_000703405.1 Apaloderma vittatum | reverse complement strand
TTCCCTCTTAGTGCTGCCTCTGCATTGTGGCTGATGCTTAGAGTTGACATTCAGAGCAGTTTCCTTGTCTGTGTCCACATAGCTGCTGTTCACACGGGCAGGGGTTTTTATGGGATTTCTCACCAGAAGGTGTCAGGGTAGTTCTACTGCTGTTATGTTGCTGGCTTCTCTCTGCAAACCTCGCACAGCAGGACACCATGACTTGGACTGCTTTGTGAGGAAATGTAATACAACATTTAA
>NW_009740114.1:0-240 GCF_000703405.1 Apaloderma vittatum | reverse complement strand
TCTTTGTGGTCTCCTCTGGACCTGCTCCAACCGCTCTGTGTCCTTCTTTAGTTGTTGTGTTACAGACCCACAACTGGATCGCATTTTACAGGATTTTTTTTGGTGGATGAAGTTAGATAAGGTCTGTCATTTTGCCTTCTGATTAATTATTATGAGCTAAACATGGAACAGGAAATAGCATTTCAGTCAGCGGAAGGAAAATAAACAGAAGAGGTAAACAGCAACAGGGCCGGTTAGCTC
>NW_009740113.1:0-240 GCF_000703405.1 Apaloderma vittatum | reverse complement strand
CGGTGTCTCTGTGAGCATGGGCAGCCCCTCTCCTTCCTCCTCCTTTCCTCTGGTTGACGGCTCTGCTGTTCCCCCTCTCCTTCTGCTCTCTCTCTGCAGGTCTCTAGCCACTTGCAGGTTCTTGCCCGACGGAAATCTCGGGAGATTCAGTCCAAGCTGAAGGTACGCGGCGTCCACCCTCCCTTCCTCCTGCCCTGCCTGGGTCGTATCCCCCCCAGTCCCCGCCGGCTGACGACTAAC
>NW_009740112.1:0-240 GCF_000703405.1 Apaloderma vittatum | reverse complement strand
GCTGTGAGGTTTTGGTAAATTTTGATAGATGTTTTTATGTTTTCACTCCATATTTCTTTTTGCTCATTGGAGTTTGCCTCTGCAAAATCTTTCAGTTTGTAGATGTACAGACTCACTTAGTTTTTTTAAACTGTGAAGTCTAGGCATCTTTGACTCTATTAGTTGTGTAAGTGGCTTCAGTGTTATTTTTCAAAAGTGTTTTCAAAAGGAAAACTGGAGGATTTGGTAAAGGTGAATGTG
>NW_009740111.1:0-240 GCF_000703405.1 Apaloderma vittatum | reverse complement strand
TGACCTGAGCCTCTTTCAACCTTTTAACTTGCAGCTGTTGGTTATTTTACAGCCGTATCATCTGTGAAGTTTTATAGAACTAAACCTTTTGTTTCCTCTAGGAATATGTTTTCTACTTAAGCAGCCTGGGTAATTAGAGTGCTTTTTTCCCCTCAGTGAAGTATTAAATTTCTCTCTTATTTCCCCACTCATCTCCACCTACTAGATGTAACGCATTTCCAGGTCAGTTCTCATATAGCT
>NW_009740110.1:0-240 GCF_000703405.1 Apaloderma vittatum | reverse complement strand
TGTCCCATATGTGGTCCAGAGCTGTGAGATCCCTGTTGGCAACTCCACAGGGCAGAGCCAGTACCATGTGTCTGTCCGGGCCAAGACGGAGGAGAAGCTGATTGAAGCCTACAAGAACAGTGAGTTGATGTGTTGTTTCCTGCTGCTTCTGCTTGTTTCTTGGACTGGGCACGGTAAGTGGGGCTGAGGACAGCAGTGGTGAGGAAAATTGTGTGGGGAGAGGAAGAGATCAGGACTTCT
>NW_009740109.1:0-240 GCF_000703405.1 Apaloderma vittatum | reverse complement strand
GCGGTGGCATTTCTCCTTGTTCTGCCGCTCTCCTCGGCACAGGTTGCTCTTCTGTGGGCCCACACTTGTGCCCTGGATTTGCTCTCATAAATGTGTCCTTGTGCTAGAGAAGGAAAATGGCCAGTCATGCCGGTCATGGTATTACACGATCCATAGGACAACAGAGTCACTGCGTGCTAGAGTAAATACAGTAAATAATCCTTATATATCTTGATTTTTTAACAGCTTAAGCATGTGCTT
>NW_009740108.1:0-240 GCF_000703405.1 Apaloderma vittatum | reverse complement strand
CTGCTTCTGCGTGACTTTTTCTTCCTTGTTGGAACAGATGGGGAAGGCTTACAAATACATGACTGGTATTTTTTCAGTGACTCATACCTTAGAGCAACAGGCTTCAGATTGCGGTAAGCGGCCAAGCAGGATGGATGTAAGCTTACTTGAGGAGCAGTACGACCATATAAAACAGAAGCAAAAACTGCAGTCACACATGATTGTATTTAAAACAGGTATGATTATATTTATAGGAAAAAA
>NW_009740107.1:0-240 GCF_000703405.1 Apaloderma vittatum | reverse complement strand
TTTTTCAGCTCCCTTATATCTATTTAGAAATTGAGTAACTGTTGAATTGAACATTTGGGGATCTTTTACCAGTCTGCCCACTCAGACTTGCAACTGCATATATGTTGTGGAATACTATTTTGCAGCTGTGGGGGGTAAGGGTAGAGCCTCCAGAGGAAGAGAAGAGTAGGTGGTTACAGATCTTACTGGTGCAAGAGCAAGTGTCATCTGTCGAGAGTCTGAGGAAAAAGAAAAAAAAAA
>NW_009740106.1:0-240 GCF_000703405.1 Apaloderma vittatum | reverse complement strand
TTCAGAGGGCAGCAGCTTTGCTCGTCCAAGTTTTATTTTCCCTTACGCTCCTGAAAATCCAGAACGATCCCACTGACGGCTCTCGGACACCTGGAGTTTCTGCTTATGTGTAGCGTTTGAAAACGCTGGTCCGCTGTGGAGGTAGCTGCCACGTGAGCTTATTTATTTGTTTCTATTCTCACCTCCTCCTTGCTGCTCACGAGCCTGGCAGATTTTCAGGAGCTGGGCCGCTCTTACATA
>NW_009740105.1:0-240 GCF_000703405.1 Apaloderma vittatum | reverse complement strand
GATCATTTAGTTGAGCAAAACTGAAGCCGTTTCCATGGCCATCATGCAGAACAGGCTGGGCATTGATTTCTGGAAGCTCATAGTGGTGTTTTTCTTTCCTTTTTTGTAATCAATGAAGAAGGGCAGCTCAGGTGGGGCTGAATGTTCCTGCTGTGTGACCCGCACATGCCTGAACCCTGACAAAGTTTCCTTGTGTCTGGCTCTGGTGAAGATGCTGGTAGAGGGGTTGTGTAAAGAATT
>NW_009740104.1:0-240 GCF_000703405.1 Apaloderma vittatum | reverse complement strand
GGGTTTTAAAAGGACCAAGGGGGAAGGTAATAAGCATATCTCCTTTAGCATTTTCCGTGAGCCTTCTAAAATGTACCCACTGGCCATCCCCAGGCTCACTCAAAGGGGATGGCGCTTCTCGTTTCCCCAAACAAGATCGATCAACTCTTCCCCTGGGGCAGTAGGTGTCAGAGACGTGGTTGCCTCAACTATCCCACCCTTCCCCCCAGAGTGTGGCTCTGCCTCAGGAAAATTCTTCTG
>NW_009740103.1:0-240 GCF_000703405.1 Apaloderma vittatum | reverse complement strand
GTGAGGCTGGACATGAGCTGGGCACGCAAGGAAACAGCTTCCCGACCGCAAGCCCAGGGACACTCGGTGATTCCCTCTTTTCCCTTGCTGCTCAGTAGCTAACCATTAATTTTTCTCTGGCAGAAAGGGTAAATTGGCTACATGGTTTGACTAATTTTTGCAAGGACCAGTGTGGGACATGCTCCCCGTTCCCAAGCCCCCCCAGGGACAGGAGCAGCCAAGCTGTACCCAGCACCCCAG
>NW_009740102.1:0-240 GCF_000703405.1 Apaloderma vittatum | reverse complement strand
CTGGGTTTTAGCTCAAACCCAGGACAGGAATTAGGGGAATAATCCTGTAACATTTTACGTATTTCATATCAGGTTTCTTAATATGTTATGTTCTGTGTTCTATTCTATAAAAATATATTCACAAGTAAAATTCAGTTAAAGTCTTTGACTACAATTTCACAGAAATATTAAGATAATGTCCTGTTTCAACTGTAACGATCAGCAGAAAATAAGTTTGTCGTGGTTTGACCCTGGCCGGCA
>NW_009740101.1:0-240 GCF_000703405.1 Apaloderma vittatum | reverse complement strand
GGGTGTCCGGGGCACTCGTGCACCTTGCACCGAAAAAACCCCCAAACCCGAGCTCATCTCTCAGCGTTCGCAGCGCTCGGTGGGTTTTTTTGTGCCGAGGGTTGTTATTGTTGAGGAGCTCGCGCCGGCGGCGACTGGTGAGCGTGTTGGTTTGTCCCGTTCGGGGGGAAGGACTCGGCAGAAGGAGCTTTCCAGGGAAGGACAGAGGAAATCGCGACTCGCCGGCGCGCGGGGGGAAGG
>NW_009740100.1:0-240 GCF_000703405.1 Apaloderma vittatum | reverse complement strand
ACCGGTCAGGGCAAAGAACATCTCTCACTTGCTGAACGGCGTCAGGCAAGGTCCAAAGCACTGTCAGTTCTTGTTGAAAGAGGCGAGGCGGAGGGGAAGGGAGAGAAATGACAGATAAAGGCAAATCTGTCGAGTCTCCGTCATCACCCTGATAACCGACGTGCCTCGCTAAAGCTCAGCGTCTCGCCACAACAATGATTTATTTCTAAAGGGGGAGCAATCTGGGAAATCCCTTTGTCC
>NW_009740099.1:0-240 GCF_000703405.1 Apaloderma vittatum | reverse complement strand
GTCACCCCAGGCCGCCGGGCCCAGGCTCAGCTCCGCCCCTGGGGACACGGGGACACCCCCGGGGTCACCTCACGCCTCGGGGACACCCCGGAGACGTCGTCCCCAACGCCGGTGACACCTCAGGGACCTTGTCCCCAACACCAGGGACACCCCAGTGATGTTGTCCCCAACCCTGGTGACACCCCTGGGGTCATCCCAGACCCTGGTGGCACCCTGGAGACGTTGTCCCCAACCCCGGTG
>NW_009740098.1:0-240 GCF_000703405.1 Apaloderma vittatum | reverse complement strand
AAAAAAAAACCAAGAAACTTACTTTCCAGAACAGTTATGATTTCTCTGCCAAAATGAGTAATTAATTTTGTGAGCTATGGTAACGTACGCTTAAGAGACTCTGTAAATGGATGAACAGCAAGAAAGACCAGTGTAATGCCTGGATCTCAGCCGGTTGTATTTCAGTTAGTTATGCATTTCTGTTTGTTCATTGCCTGAAATCTGCTCAACTGTAACTGGTTTTTGTCCTTGTAACAAATC
>NW_009740097.1:0-240 GCF_000703405.1 Apaloderma vittatum | reverse complement strand
CCCCTTGTCCCCAGGGCTGCCCTGCGGATGGTTGTGCTGCGAGGTGGCGGTGATGTTGGAGCCTGAGCATCGTCTGTCCCCAGGGTGGGAGGTTGAGGGGGGACACAGGTCTGTTCCTCAGCTTGGGGAAATCGAGGCACAAGCACCAGCAGCTTCTAAGATGCAGCTGGGAAGGGAACCAGGAGTCCTGGCACCCACCCCCTGGCAAGTGTCCTGCGTATTCCTCGGCGAGAGAAACTC
>NW_009740096.1:0-240 GCF_000703405.1 Apaloderma vittatum | reverse complement strand
ACTGTTGTACAGCTATAACCAGCTTTATATTATGCATAACAAAAATGGATTTCAGTGTAGTATCTGTGTATATGATGATTCAATCAATGATTTATTGATTATGAGTCATTCCTCTTCAAGACTATTCTGTCTTTCAGCCACTGGGATGGATGTGCACAGTGAAGGAATTCAGATGATAAACATAAATCTGGAATTCCATAACTTTCAAGTGCTCAGCAGCCCAAAAAATATTTTTAACTT
>NW_009740095.1:0-240 GCF_000703405.1 Apaloderma vittatum | reverse complement strand
CAGCACACCTCAGTCTCAAGCTGCCACGCTTCCTTCTGGCCTTTCCACGTCACCCACAGCATCCTTCTCCCTGTGGTTATGGTACAAAGCTTCTCACCTAATAGCTCTCTCTCCCCATGGGATGAGGAAAACTGATTGCACGAGCAGCAGGATCTCTGGTTCTTCTGACCTTACAAAGAGAGCCCAGGTGGTATTTCCGTGAAACAAACTGAAGCGAATACAGCCCTACTCTGACCCAGG
>NW_009740094.1:0-240 GCF_000703405.1 Apaloderma vittatum | reverse complement strand
CAGCACACCTCAGTCTCAAGCTGCCACGCTTTCTTCTGGCCTTTCCACGTCACCCACAGCGTCCTTCTCCCTGTGGTTATGGTACAGAGCTTCTCACCTAATAGCTCTCTCTCCCAATAGGATGAGGAAAACTGATTGCACGAGCACCAGGATCTCTGGTTCTTCTGACCTTACAAATAGAGCCCAGGTGGTATTTCCGTGAAACAAAGTGAAGCGAATACAGCCCTACTCTGACCCAGG
>NW_009740093.1:0-240 GCF_000703405.1 Apaloderma vittatum | reverse complement strand
TCCAATTTTTGCAATTTTTCATTCAATTTTTAGGGTTTTTCGTTTAATTTTGGGGGTTTTTTGCTTAAAATGGGGGGTTTTGTTTAATTTTGGGTTTTTTTCGTTTAATTTTGGGGTTTTTTTGTTTAATTTTGGGGTTTTTCATTTAATTTTGGGAGGTTTTCAGTTAATTTTCGGGGGCTTTTTGTTTAATTTGGGGGATTTTCATTTAATTGGGGTTTTTCGTTTAATTTTCAGGGG
>NW_009740092.1:0-240 GCF_000703405.1 Apaloderma vittatum | reverse complement strand
GTAGGAGTGGGATGACCTGCTTTGGGTTCCTGAGTAGGAGTTCCCCATCAGCCTGTGGACAAGACTGTGGGGAAGCAGGTTGTGCCCCTGAAAGTGGTGGAGATTGATGATGGAGCAGACGTCGACCTGCAGCCTGAGGTGGAGCCTGCACCAGGGCAGGTGGATGCCTGAAAGAGGCTGTGACCTGAGGAGTGTCTGTGCTGCAGCCGGTCTTCTGGCAGGACCTGTGACCTTGCAGGG
>NW_009740091.1:0-240 GCF_000703405.1 Apaloderma vittatum | reverse complement strand
CCGCCGAGAGAAAGTCCCACCTGGGAGTGGCCGCGGACGTTGCTCCTGTCTTGGGTTTCTCCAGGTGACACCACGAGGAGCTGGGCCCTCGGCTCCGTAGAGCTCCAGAGGGTTGGGTGTGAGCTCCAGAACCTCCAGACAACCCAACGGCCACGTGAGCGGGACACCCGTGGTGCTCCTCAAGCATCTCCTCCAGCCTCACCTCCGTTGGCACCACAGAGGAGAGGTTGGTTCCATCGA
>NW_009740090.1:0-240 GCF_000703405.1 Apaloderma vittatum | reverse complement strand
CTCCCAGGCTCAGTGGCCTCTCCCCGTTCCTGGGTGACAATGACACTGAAACACTCAACAATGTGCTGGCTGCCAACTGGTACTTCGACGAGGAGACCTTCGAGAGCGTCTCTGATGAGGCCAAGGACTTTGTCTCAAACCTCATCATCAAGGAGAAGAGGTGTGAGGCTGGCGATGGCCGTGGGGGTCCTGGGGTGGGCATCCCCAGAGTGACATGCCCAGCCCCTGGGGACCACGCAT
>NW_009740089.1:0-240 GCF_000703405.1 Apaloderma vittatum | reverse complement strand
TATTTTTTTTTCTTTTTTCAAAGGCAATTCAGAAGGGTAACATGGAAGTGGCGCGAATACACGCGGAAAATGCAATCCGCCAGAAGAATCAAGCCATCAACTTCTTACGCATGAGTGCCAGGGTAGACGCTGTAGCAGCAAGAGTTCAGACTGCAGTGACCATGGGCAAGGTAAGGCTGGTTTTCACAGATCCAGACCTCTCGTCTTTTTCGAAGGGGCTTAATTCTGTCTGTAAGGAGT
>NW_009740088.1:0-240 GCF_000703405.1 Apaloderma vittatum | reverse complement strand
AACATCACCTTTGCTTACCTGAAATTACCAGACAAGAATGGAGATGCTCCATCTTGGAAAAAGACTTCCCCATTTTTTGCTAGGTGGACATTTTTAATCAAGGCTGTGGCAGTTACAGTGCCCTTGGAGCTCATGTACAGAGTTATATTTCTTGGTCTAGTTGTACAGACAGAGATCTGAACTTCTGTGTGTAGTAATTCTGTAGGAGATACAGAATGATAAAGTGGATGTAAACCAAAA
>NW_009740087.1:0-240 GCF_000703405.1 Apaloderma vittatum | reverse complement strand
AAGTTCTGGTCCCATTGGAGTGCTGGAGAGGCCTCTCTTTCTGAATTAATTCAGCCTTTCTGTAAGCTCTCAAGGATCTTGTGAAAAATTCAAGTATCTCTTTAATATTGCCTCACTATGGTTCTGTTTCAGAAATAATTGCATCAAATAGCCCTACTATAATAAAGATGTATTTTTTTCTTCCAGAAATAAAATGGAGGAGTGGGGGAAGAGAGGTGATGTAGTGAACTTGTGACTTTT
>NW_009740086.1:0-240 GCF_000703405.1 Apaloderma vittatum | reverse complement strand
TCCAGTATTGACCCCTGGGGTACACTGCTAAGATTTCAGTCCCCCTCCCTGTCTGCTCATCCAGCCCATACATCAACGGCTTCTCTGTGAGGCTCTTACAGGAGACAGTGCCAAAAGCCTGGTGAAGATGACAGCCACTACTCTCCCCTCATCTGCTGGGCCAGATCACTGTTCAGTTATTGTGTTCTTCAGCTATGCCAGTCATCTTTTAAATTTTACTTCCAGGCAGGGAGATATCTA
>NW_009740085.1:0-240 GCF_000703405.1 Apaloderma vittatum | reverse complement strand
TCATAGATATAGATGGTATATATATAAAAAACTCTAAATATATACACACATGTGTCTATATATGTATATTTACATTTCCGTTCATACCAAAATAACTCCCCTTTATCCACACATCAGTAGGAAATAACTTCTAGATCCCTGTGCCGGACAGTGAAAAACGACCGGCAAATCTGAAATCATCCCATGGTTGAGAGGCACGTAAGTCCACGGGGGCCAACTTGTGGATGCCATTCTGTGATG
>NW_009740084.1:0-240 GCF_000703405.1 Apaloderma vittatum | reverse complement strand
TGCTGCAGCTTTGTGTTTTCAGCTCCCGTGCGCCTCCTGCTGATTCCTCACCACACGAGGCGACTGAGAAACTGGAAAATAATGCGATGAAGTGAGGAAGTTAATTTGAAGCTTGTTTTCCTGCCGCTGCTCTGTTAGGGAGCCTGGTGGGAGTAGGGTAGAGGAGGTGGGAAGAGCTGGAAGGACCTTCAGGATGGTCCTACAGCAACGGGGCTGGAGCAGCTCCCTGTGAGGACAGGC
>NW_009740083.1:0-240 GCF_000703405.1 Apaloderma vittatum | reverse complement strand
TTTTTTTTTTAAAGCCCACAATTATTTTTCCCACTCAAAGATGAAATATTTGTTTAAATGACTGTGCTTGCATATGCCTCTAGAACCCTTTTAAAAGCAAAACTGTGTACCCTCTGGACTGCACACCCAGACATAGGACAACCACATATTTGCTAAATATTTTCTGTATCAGGGGATGTCACCTGTGTGTCCCTTTTGGCTACGCACAATTAACAGGACTTTAGTGGGCAAGCAAAACAT
>NW_009740082.1:0-240 GCF_000703405.1 Apaloderma vittatum | reverse complement strand
CCTCTCCTTGCACCTTCTTTTCCTGCAACAGGAAGAATTTCCTAGCCAACCTTCCATCTCATCCCTCTTTGGAGGCCTCTCCTCTCCAATATGTGGTGCTGCCAGTTCTGCCGTGCAGGCGGTAACGTGCTCCCCAACAGGGGCTTCAGAGAAATTGTGCACAAAAATACCAGAGGATGGTCATGTAGGAGCTGGGACTTTTCTTCCTGAAGAGCGAGGGAGGGGCCTGTCCAGTTTACT
>NW_009740081.1:0-240 GCF_000703405.1 Apaloderma vittatum | reverse complement strand
ACCGCCCGAGCCATCGGCCCATCATCGAAGCGGTGGGGACACCCAAGCGAGCTCCGCTATCCCTTCCCTCCCAAAGGTGTTTTTTGGGGGGCAGAGAGGATCAGAGGCACCCAGGAGCCCCCCTCAAGACTCACCGCAGGCGTGGAGGGCGCGGTGGAGCAGGGGCAGGAGCCCGGCTTGCCAGAAGGAGTAACAACCATCCACCAGCTTGTTGCAACGTCCTTGGAAACCGCCTTCGAA
>NW_009740080.1:0-239 GCF_000703405.1 Apaloderma vittatum | reverse complement strand
ATGGGAAAACACTGCCTGGCTGCACTGGGGCAGCACAGGGGGAAGCAAGAGAGTGATGATGGGAGTGCAGGGTGGGCACTCGTGGCAGTGGGGAGAAGCAGGTTGGTGAATTAAGAGCACTTTTAGCACTGGCAGGGAGTGAGAGAGACCTTCCAGGATCGCTGGGGCAAAAATGGAAGCCAATATTATTTTTTCAATGGTGCTGTGGCCATCAAAAATTCATGTATTTATTTAAGAAT
>NW_009740079.1:0-239 GCF_000703405.1 Apaloderma vittatum | reverse complement strand
ATCCAATTATGGCTCTGAAAGGGCTCGGGCCATAGCACTCTGAGACGAGCTTATTTAACAGAAATTCTGGAGTGTTTGGCATGTTATGTTTACCAGGGTAAGGCAACGAGGAATGAAATGGGGTGCTGGAAAGAGGAGTGTCATGAAGATGACTCACTGCAGTCAAACACTTCGAGAAAATACGGTCTCTAAATGTTGTGTCTACAACTAATTAGCTGTACTTATTGTAGGACATGTAG